>NC_031796.1:0-61072 GCF_001522545.3 Parus major | reverse complement strand
AGGAGGAGGAGGAGGAGGAGGAGGAGGAGGAGGAGGAGTGGGATGCAGCACAGGGCTTTGTGCAAAGCCTCTGCACATGGTGGGTTCCATAGGAGTGGAATAAAACATCATCAGCTGAGTCTTTCAGCCCAGTATCTCCTTTATTAACCTAATGCATGTATTTTTGGCACCGATTCCCAAAAGCACTTACATACATTCATCCCTAAGCACCCTCCTGAAAAGTACTGCTGCCCTCAAGGCAGGTATACAGAGCACCTGCATTATTTTCATCACACTTATGGCTTTGAGTCAGCAATAACACATTCCTGATGTACAGTAGAGTATTTAAGCCCATTGTTTCAACAGCAGTTGGTGTTGCAAGTTGGTGCAGCAAGCACAGTAACTTTTAAGTGCTAATTTTATTGCAGACACAAACCAAAATGGTGTCTTCCATTACTCATCCTGGGCTGGGAAGGTGGGGAGTTTTCTTTCTCTGTATTACATTATTTTTCACATGATTTTCATGATTACGATAAATGCAAATGTAACTTCACAATTACAAAAAAAATTAAATAACACAAACTGAGGTTGAACATGCTGATTTAAGTATGTTTTCAGCCAGTGCTAAACAAGAGGTGACACAGGCAAGAGGGGGAGAGCTTATTACTTATGCTGACTATTACTTCACCCCTTAGAGCCACAATGATCTTAATTTTTCTTAATCACCAGTCTACTCAGCAGAGTGGAAACTGCACGCATGTGGAATATTTATCAGCCTCTGAATCCAGCCAAGTCTTCATACCCAGCAAACCCAGATACCAACATGTGAGTGAGTGACCTTAGTTCCTCTGGGTAGAAAACTCACTCTGTGGAATGCGTTCCTGAGGCTTTTTACCAAAAATGGACATTTTAACTTTTCTGTGGATGAAAAGCTGTCTTGGTTACAAACTAGACAGATTAAGAACATTAAAAGATTATATTATCATAGAATTAAGGAACGGCTTGGGTTGGAAAAGACATTAAAGCCCATCCCCCTGCCATGGCAGGGACACCTCCCACTATCCCAGGCTGATCCGAGTCCTGTCCAACCTGGCCTGGGACACTCCAGGGATCCAGGGGCAGCCATAGCTACTCTGGGCACCCTGTACCAGGGCCTGTCCACCCAAACAGCCAGGAATTTCTTCCACATATCCAACCTCAATCTCCCCTCTTGCACAATGAACCCATTTCCCCTTGTCCTGTCACTCCAGTTCCAAACAGGAAGTCCCTTTTTGGATTCCTTGTAGGCTCCTTCAGATACTAGAAGGCTGCTCTGAGTATCTACTAAATGGTCCTAGGATATACATTTTTAGTAAAAAACCCATAAAGTTTAAGGAATAAGATTTTTATGTCCCATAAAGGTGAGGGTCCCATCTGCTCACCAACTGCTCTGCAGATACAGAATTATGACAGGAATAGATAGGGTAGTCTCACACAAACGTCTGTGTGAAGCAAAGAGCATGAAAAACCCTGACATTTGGATAATTTCTCAACAACCTTCCATGCTCTGAAAGTCAGTTTTAAAAATCCATGTGGCAACTGTCAGCTGGACAAAATATTCTAACTCAAATTTTCCAAAATCACCTTCATCCCTTTTCCAACAGAAATCTCTGCTGTTACTGTGTATGATTAGCCACTGGACAGTGGAATGAGACAGAGCACAGGAGGAAATCATCACAGATTTATAGAAACATGGAATAAATATGCTGAATAGGAAGGGACCCACAAGGATCTTCACAGCCAGCAAGCGCTAGTGAAACCTCTCTGGCCACTCACTGTCCAGCTCCTGGTGCCTTGGTTTTATGTAAAAGCTCCCACAGTCACAGATTTTTGAATCAGGTCATGTATCAATTCTGCCCGGTTTTCAGTGTGTTGTGACAGCATTTACAAGACTTCTGTAAAATCAGAGAGGGTTATTGGGTGAAACTGGGCAGAAATACATCAAAAAATAGCAAAAGGCTATGAAGCTGTCTTCACAAGCCTAGTATTAACACCAATTTTTCTTTGTTTTATAGAACACGGCAGTTTACTAAAGAATTAAAATGAGGAGGTTCTTTACCAACTGCCAGTCAATATCCCCTAGCAAAAAAACCCCCAGTGTTTTATTTGCTCATATAGTAAATGGTCATTCATTCCACAGCCACCTTCTCTCACCTGAAGGAACAGCTGGAGCTGGGCCAGGGCAGGCTCAGGCTGGATTTAGGGAAAGGTTCTTCCCCCAGAGGGTGCTGGCACTGCCCAGGCTCCCCAGGGAACGGGCACAGCCCCAAGGCTGCTGGAGCTCCAGCTGCATTTGGCTGCTGCTCCCAGGCAGGGTGGGATTGCTGGGGGTCTGTGCAGGGCCAGGGGCCGGACTGGATGACCCCTGTGGGTCCCTTCAAGCTCAGGATATTGCATGCTTTAATGATTTTTTCTGCCACTGAGGAGTATTTTCCCTTTTTAAATCTCTCAGATTAGTACTAAAAGACGGACAACAAGGAATAGCTGAGGAAATGTGATAAATACTGTGAATTGCAAAGAGCAGAAGCACTGCTCTTCCAGCTCCTTTCCATGTCACCTTAATGAAAGTAAACAAATTCCTACCATGATTTCAGGAGGATGCAAAATAAACACCTTCATTTTATAATATCAACAGTAAATTAAACTAATAATTTAAAAAAATCTTCTTCATCGGTGCATGGAAACACATCCCTAGTTCTAACTGTATTGGGAGCGTCACTGGAGTCATCGAGACAAGGACGTGCAAAGCACGAGCAGGGGTTTGACTGTTGTATGGGACTAAGTCCAGCTGGAACAGGATTTTTAAAGCAGACAGAGAAGGCAAAGTATCCAAGGTGGTGACAAAACAGATGTAGTCACCTCCCCAATCCATTTCCAAGAGTTTTGTGCAGCCCCAAAACAAACCTCTGAACAAAACCGGAAGCCTACACATTTCTTCTCTTGCTTCCATGCAATAACAATTATCAGCGTTTTATTGACATCCTGGCTCCTAGCCAACCTGTTCAGGTCTAGATTCCGTGGCATTTCATTTCCCAACCACACTGACAGAGGAATATGCATTTTCACTGGGTGAACACCTGCAGTGTGGCTCTTAGCACAGGCTCCGGAGAGCTCCCAACCTCTGAGGTTTGTAGGAATCCCCATCCTTCTCTTTAAATTACCACCTGCAACAGCTACTGCTGGAATTCCAGGGCTTTTGAGGAACTAGTGATAGGCTCCAAAGAGCAGCCCTGCCCAATCGCAGAATTGTGACTCTGTCACAACTCAGAATCTCTCCCCCCTACCCTTTCCCAGTTCTCTTTTCACCACAGGGCAGAGGAAACAAAAGGCACCAAGTGCATCAAAGCTCCCTTTTGTACACATAGATCAGATTATATTTGGTAGAAACTCTTTTTGGAAGTTTCCCTCAGAACAAGCACAAGACCTTGGCTGACCATAAAGCTGGGCACAGAGCGGGGGTCAGATTTTAGGCAAGAAACAAATTTCTCAAAAACTGCTATGAGTAAAATTACTTTTTTCCAGGCTTTTATATGGATGTGCTTTTGAAAATCACACTACTGCACCATCTCTAGGTATTCATACCACCGTCCTGACAGGTTAGATAAACAAAGCAGTATCTAAAAATATGCATGAACCAAATAATTTTGCTACAGAAGTTTGTAATTTCTCAGATGGTCTCTCAACATTCAAAATTTAAGCATTAACTTCTTCAAAATCACTGTAATGCTGCCACTGTGCAAAAACAGCAACACAAAGTGGAACTAAAACACACTCTGATAGAAATTTCTCAAAAACTACAGAGTATTTGTAAACCAGAGAGATCTTTTTCAGCAAAGAAAGATTTCTCTCTCAACACAAAAATCCAATCCATCCCCGGGTTTGACTGAAGCAGATGCTGTAATAAACAAGGGGATGACTTCGATACAGAAACTGTTCAAAGCTTTTTCTTACAGATTTTTGCACCAACGGACCTTAAAAGCCCCAGCGAACTTTATATAAGTCCTTACCAGTTAACTTCTTCACAGGTTGGAGCCGAACACTGATAGACTGATGTGTGAGTAAGGGGGAGGATGGAAGGGAGCGGGACATGCCCTCCATTATCCGAATGTGCTGCATACCTTCGGTCACTGGGAGTGGCGGAATAGCGTAGTCGGGTTCAAAAGCACAGTCGTTCTCTGTGGAGGTGCCTGATGGAAAGAGGAAAATAAAAATTAATTAGTTAGAATGCAAGGGAAGGAATCCTGCTTCCATCATTCCAAAAGGGCTGGCTGAAGGGAGCTCTGCACAGAGCTGACTTGCCAACTGCTTGTTCCCTTTGCACACTCATGACACATCCCTTGAAGAAATTTGAAAGAGCATCCAACTCTCCTGAGAGATGCACAAAGTCTATGTGGGGGTCACATCCCCCATCCATTTTCACGATGGAATACATGGAATAGCATGAGAACAAGTGAAGATAGAACAGTAAAATGACTCGCTGCTAATTGTAATCAATATTAATAAACAGTGAAGGGAAGGTGCTTCAGATCAGCAAGAGTCAGGAGCCGTAAGGTTCTTCCTATTAGCTGCAGATAATGGAAACTCTGGGGTCAAGGGCACCTAGATCTCCACTCTTGTCAGTAAGATGAACAACCTAACCCAGACAACTAATAATTCATATGCAAAACCAACCCAACCTGTTATCATTAACTTTTCATTAATATTTCAATAATATGAGAAGGCAGGACTTGTGTCACACTGTTACAAGATGAATTTTAGCTCTTATTGCTGTGCCCTGGATACCTATGGATGTTTTCCCTCCATAAAGACATTCCTCACTGGATTTCCAATGGATAGCTGTGCTGTTCTCAGCAGCTTGTGAGAGTGTGTTTAAAAGAGAAAATGTTTGCTGGACAGAAAGGGAGATGGACAAGAGTGGGCATAAGACAGAAGGGTATGAGCCTCAAATGCATGGTACTTCAGAGGAGACAATGGACGAGCTGTATTCCCAGTAGCGGAAGTACAATGTGAACAACCCAACATATTGCTTAAGATCAGCAGAAAAAACATGCTGAAATAACTGTCAAAATCTTGAACCAGATCCTGAAGGGTTCTAGGAGGCTGCAGCACTGGTGGCGAAAATTCATCCATTCCTGGTGCCAGCATTCAGGAATGTCTCTCAGAAGTTTTGTGTCGCTCTTTACAAGAAAGCCAAATAAGCACTGACACCCTTCACACCTACGCTGGTTTTGACAGTTCAAAACACCACTCAATCTCTCCTTGCTCATCACTCACCATGAGCTCTCTGCAGACTCTGCCAGCCTGGACAGGGCACAGGGACAGAGGGAGTGTCAGGGGAGACAAACCACCACCGCTGCCAAAACTAGCATTCCAAAAGCCAACTCATGATCGGTTTTTAAAATACATTTGGCACCATGAATGAAAAAAAATATTTTCCACCAACAGGTTTTATTCTTAAAAATAATTTCAATTGCCTCAGGCTAACTTTTAGGGAACTATAAGTCATGGGCATCTCCTGCAGCTTAATGTCTGTGAAAGACAAGTCTACGTGCATTTCACTGGTTATTCTGGTGTAAGTTCCCAGTGTCTTTGATCAATCTACTTAAAATCAAGGGCAGTATCTTGTATAGAAATAAAAGTAATTATAGGTTGGCAAAGTTTTCCCTCTTAAAATTCAAGTGCTTTACAATAAAACAGTGAACTCACAAAACATCCATAAGATACTACCTTCATTTCATGCATATCAAAATTTCTCTCTCCTCCTTGGCAGAATAAACAAACACACAAACAAAACCCCTGAAACAGTCTGAAATTTGTTTTGATGAGAAAGAACATTTGGCTTATCAAATCCTGGAATTAGGGCTCATTGATAGCTGAACTAGAACTTTAACAGTTTGCTTATATAATATATTTAAATGAAATGTTACTGTAAAGTGTATATTTGACCTAATAAACTATTTCTTGGAGTTTTACATGATTATCACAGAATCATTCAGATAGGAAAAAAAATTTAAGATCATCAAGTCCAACCATCAACCCAGCATAACCATTATGTTCACCACTAAACCATGCCCTGAAGTGTCACATCCACATGTTTTTGGAACACTTCCAAGGATGGTGACTCCACCACAGCCCTGGCCAGTCTGTTTCATGGCTTGACAATTCTTTCAATGAAAAACATTTTCCGAAACAAACCTAACCAAAACCTCCAACCTAAACCTCCCCTGGCACAACTTACAGCTGTTTCCACTTGTCCTGCTGATGAAGCTTTGAAGATACTCGGGAATCACACATGGTAATGAGGAAGGTCAGACAGCAGGAAGGCAACTGCCCCATTTCAGCTGGATGCTTTAACCAACATTAATAAATTTCCTTAACCCACCATCGTGAAAAATACCCATTATCATGTGCAGTCAGATTTCAAGATGGACACAGAGCTGCGAAAAGTCAGAGATAATGCTTCTACTGAGCACAGAGACTTCTCCTTCCATGCTGCAGAAAGCCTGCCTCTAGAATTGCA
The DNA here is from genome assembly GCF_001522545.3 of Parus major. NCBI lineage: Eukaryota > Metazoa > Chordata > Aves > Passeriformes > Paridae > Parus > Parus major. The sequence goes on along the minus strand of NC_031796.1, from coordinate 54,534 downwards.
TTGACTGATCCAAATGGAAATATTTAGCTCAGAACTTTGTTGCTTCAAGAACTTGGAAGCTTTTTTAACTGTTCCCTTTTTATTCCCTCTCACACTGCAACTTCTTGCTGGTTACTTCAGTTCCTTCAGTCGCAGTCATCAAAGTGAAGAGGTACAGATTGGTGATTCTTGGGCAAGGATTTGCAAAATAAAACCCAAAACACATGCCTTTCCTATAGCAGCAGAGATCCAGATTAGATGGGTTTAAAAGGAACTTGAGAGAATAGAATGTATTCAGGTAGCTCCCAGCAGCGGCTGCATCTGAGCTGCTCTGCCCCATGACAAGAAGCCATTAGACACAAGCCAAACACATGCCAGGTTCCCACAGAAGAGCAAAGCTCAGCCTCTAGCACACAGTTACACAGCAACAACTTCTTTTGCGCTCAGAGTGGGAAAAAACAGTCACTCTCCCTGAACGTCAAAGCACTGCACCTTGTGTGCAAGCTGCCATGGGATATTGTACAGTGATAAATTACATGGGTCCTTCCTAATTTTACTTTAACTCTACTTTAAAACAATAAAACTTAAAATAATGAATTTAAATACAATAATTGAAAGATCCTATGTGAAGAGAGCAATTGACACTTCACAGCTTCAGGGTTTTAACTACCAATTCTGATCCCCCCAATTTTGATCAGTTCAATCACTCAAAATCATCTCACCCAGGCAACACTGGAATACTGCCAAAAAAGGACAATTCTCTGGAGAAAACATCCCTACAATAAGTCATTAGGACACCATGACAACAACAGGCCTGAGCCTAAATGAAAGAAAAATTATTTCTGCAATCCCAACGAGAGAGTAAGCTAATGCATATAGAACCTACTAGAGCCCTGCTTCCAAAAAATTCTGTTCAGTCTCAAAGCTGTGTGAGAATACAGCATTTTCACAACCCTCACAAATAAGAAAATGCTTAAAACTAAGTAAAGCTGCTTCAAAGGACACATAAGCCAGCACAAATCTAAGACCTGCTGCTGTCAGGGACAGAAATGCCCATTATAGGGCTCTTTGTGGTGTTAACCAGCCACTAAACCTACTCTGAAGTGACAGATACTCAACAAAAGAGTCTGCTGGTTTGTTATTTAAAGAATATAAACCCTGTTTTTTGTACTTCCTTCCTTGGACCTTTTGTGATTTTCCTGTGAGATGAAACAAACCAAAGTAGACGCAATGTGGGGCTGTTCAGCCCCCAGACAGGTACACACGGGTTCTGCTCCATTGCATCCCGGGGCTTGGGGAAGGATAACCTGGTTATGGTGAACCTGACAGGTTCCCCCTTTGACATCAGGGGGAAGGCATGTAGAAACCTGGAAACCGAATGTTGGTTTGGGCTGGTATGTGCTGAAGAATTCCAGCATCACCAGCTCCAACAGCAGAACCCTCTGTGCCTCTGGCTGCATTACGGAGACATCATGCTCCACATGTGCTGCACCAGGCATTAGATTAAACTCCTTCAGCCACTCCAAAGCCACTCAAAAAGATTTGTGAATCTCAGTATGTTGGTAGCTGTTTGGGTAATAATGATGGGGACAAAGTCTGTCAGGTCACACAGTTTGGCAAGAAACACAACAAGTGGGAGGTATCAAAAGTGAATAAATGAGACAAGTGTCCGAGGCAGAACAACACTCAGGTTTTACCTTGCCCAGCTCGGCTCTGACGGGAGTCTACACTTGCCTGTCTTCGGTCTGGTGGCTCCTCGTTCCCTCCATCTGTATGAGAACCAAAACAGCACAAGTAGAACATCATAGTGGACAGGTCAGGCAGATGCAACTTTTCCTTGAGTCCCATCACCTATCTGGGAAGGAACAGCAGGACAAAAAGTCCCTCTGGCAGACTGATACTGGGGAAATTGCTGCTTGACTCTGCTGCTCCTTCCACCTTTGCCCCAGCTCACTGCAATGGAATCCATGAGGTCCTCGGGATAGAAGGAAGGTTATACTTGCTCCTATTAATCCCACAGACATCTGAATGAAATAAAAAACAAACTGTGCATCTTCAAAGAGTTCCTTCACTTTGGACTGTTATGCCAAAGTATAAAAATATTAAGCATTGGAATAGAGAGATCCAGAAAAAAAAAAAGAAAAAAAAGTATTTGAAATATGGAATTTTAAACGGTGTCCCTTTAAAATTATTTGTCTGCTGAAAACCAGCAAGGCTGGGAAGAACAAAACTCCTTATTACATCCTCTTGAAACTGTTTAGGAAAGCAGCTACAGTTAACAAATCCCAAATCCATCTGGGTAAAATGCAGAGTGGGACATTGTGTACAATATTATACAATTAATTACAGGCTGCTCTTCATTGATTAACTGACCAGATTAGAAACAACAGATACACCCATCAATATAGAGCTTGAGTACATGGAGTCTCTGGGAGCCGAGAGCAAAAAGAAGCCCGGCTCTGCAGACTGGGAAAAAACAAACTCAGGGATTTCAAATGCAGGCTGTATTTTAGCAGTTCTTACCCCCTATGGCAGGGGAAGGCAAAGCTTTTAAAATCTTTAAAAATAGTTTTGAAATAACTGAATTCTTAAATAGCTGTTCAAAAACTCAATAGTCAATTTAGCATTGATGTTCTGATGATACTAAAAGCAATTTTGCATTTTGATATATTTGTATCTCTGGATAGCTCTATAAAGGTTATTTGCTGGAGGGGCCTGTTATGCCATAATTCAACTTTATCAACTCCTGCTACATGTGAGCTGTGTCTGGCTTCTGGATGGGAAGTTGTGAATTGCAGCAGAGGAGCAGAACAAAAATGGGAACTAAAAATTTCGGTCTACCCCCAACCCTAGAAAGAGAGGAACCACAGCCCAGGCCAGGAAGGGTCTTCTGTTCCCTCTTCCCTTGCTGAAATGCTCCCAGCTTTCAGTTTTCCTGAAGTAATGCTCAGGCACCTTGAACAGAAGCCAGCCAGGCCATTTCTGTCACCTTTGAAATGGTGTTCAGTTGCATGTGAAGGTCATCTGGCTACAGCAGCCCAGAATCCTGATTTTAAATGAGCTGCACCCCTCCCGATAAGCCAGTTGCCAAGGACGCCACAGACCACAACACTTGCCCAGTTCCCTTTTGCATTCTGGTTGCCAGAAGGATGTCACACTGCAAATACAACTACAACTGGGATATGTCAATAGGAGCTTTTATTAGCCCGGAGACGCCTGCTTGGAACTAGCTGCGCTGAACCTTCCTACAGTCAACAACATTAAAGAGCCCTGGCTGCATTTTTGCTAGTAACACCCAGTGTTGGTTTGGCCATGGCTGTGCACAAGGATATCATTATCATCATCATCCCTAATGGACCCTGGCTATGAGCCCCTACAGACAACCTCTAAGTCATAGATAAAACAAAAACCCTTTTGAGCTGTGAACATAAATCCAAATGCAAGATAATTGTAAAGACTAAACATTTCAAAAGACAAAAAGGTCCCAGTATTAAAATCAGGAATAAACCCCTGTATTTATCCCAAGACACATGATCATCACCAAAAGACAATCTCCCTCCCTGAAAGTTTCATCACCCTTGCAAGTGTTTGATACCAAGCTACATGGGGCTCGGTGGGTGGAACTGGATGAACTTTAAGGCCCCTTCCAACCCAACCCATCCGGAGATCTCTCATTCTATGAATCAATCTCCTTGATCATGTGGAAAGACAACACCTCTGCTGTAGTTACCTAGGTGTATCAAACCCTGCCTTGAGAACAAGCCACAGCCAAGGGAGGGGCTGGGGGCAGCAGATGCGGGGTCCTGCTCCCCAGAATGTTCCAACACTCAAGGGTGGGACACAAAATGGTGACAAGAGGCCGCCAAAGCCCCTGGGCTGGAGAAGGGGAACAGGAGTTGAGAGTCTGGGATGGATCATCCTGCAAGTTATACACCATATTAAGGGGGAAAGAAAGCTCACGGTAAATTAATTTCCAAAACGCAATTAGTGGGTGAGAAAGGAAAAAATAAACCAGATGACTCAGCAGATATCAAATCTTCAGTCAGCACACAACCACTGCTGCACTTGATATGGCTGCAGCAAAGGTAGAGCTTGGGGGAAACCAAGGATGGAAAGGAACAGCCACAGTTAAGAGCTGAATAACTGAACTAGTTCATTCCTTTTCTCTTCACTACAAATCAAAATGTTGAGCACAATCTGCTCCCGGCAGTGGAGGGGCAAGGTTAGCAGGGAACAATACCACACGTAATTATGAAGTTATCTCTCTGCACACGCAAAAAAGAGGAGATTGCTGTTTCTAAGGGAATATTAATTCTCACATTTTTTGATCTTCCAAGTGCTTGTATCTACATCCACCTCTGTGTGCACATCAGGACTCTGTCTTCACAACAACATTCCTAGTTATTTTATTTATGCATGATTTTAGGTAGCTGTTAGTATTTGCTTTAGCAATAGCCATTGTTTATAGACACGACCTACTATTCAGACAACATCTGCGGACAGTATCACTTCTGAAGTTCAATCAACTCAGTTGCTGTAACGATTGCCAGTGTGGTGAAACACCAAAGTTATTGACAAATCCTTCAATGCAACAGCTAAAAGAGGTCACCAGAAGTAAATCAGTTGTGAAATCATTGCTAGAGAACACAGCTATCTGTGTTAATTTAAAATAAAGATCAGCACAGACTGAGATGAACCTGTTTAAAAAGGAGCTTTACAGAAGTTCTCATGCAAAAGAGAAAACAGTCAAATGCCACAAGGGAAGTGAATAATACAGTAAATATTGACTCAGTAATTCATATTCTCTTGCATCTCACTATGAAAGGGAGAAAAATTTTTGTGATCTTTTAAAAAATCTCAGTGTTAAGAAAATCCCTACATTAACTCTTATATCTTTCCATTAACTCTTACACATTATTTTAGTTTTTGAAAGCTGCTGTCTGATTTTGAAATCAGTGTCCAGCATCTGTCCATCCGAGATGCTGGACACAGGTCAGAAACCTGACAAGGGTTCTGAGAGCCTGATCCTGTGGCAAGAACAAAGTAAACAGTCATGGCTATTAACTCTTTCTCTCAAAAACTTAAAAAGAGATTAAGGGATCTCAAAGATCGTGATCAGTCACAGGATCAGCAGAGCAGCCTCTCCTGCTGTAGCCAGGTCTGAGAAGCACTGCTGCTTCCTTCTCCTCTCCTCTCCCCATCCCCATTCCACCAGTCCTCCATTTAAAGCAATGACATAACAAATCCTCCCCAACACACACAACGTGATTCTTTGAACTGACTGTTCTGACAGGCAAAGAAAATCTCACGGCTTCAGCATTCCTAAACAAATCCCCTGCACAAAGCACCACAATTAGTATGAGGGGGCTCCAAACAGGAGCCAGATACATCTGCACCAGCACATCTCATGTCAGTAAATCCCACAGCACCTCTGGCATCACCTCTGTCAGCACCTCCTGCCAGGTATTCTCATTAAAGGCAAACATAACAAGCTTCATACAAAATAAAATGCCAGAAGCCCAACATTTCTGGCTTCCTATTTAATTAAAAGGCCCTTAAAATCCACACCATGACTAAACATCTCTCAAGATCTCTGATCTGACAAAGCAATTTTTAAGGCAAAAGAATCCAAGGGTGGGTGAGGCTGCTTCCACGCATGCTGGGGAATCTGCGGCACGAACCGACTGCATTGGATGTGCTGCTGCTCTAACAGCAACTGGCAGTTGCACACTCCACTGTAAGAGCTATATATAAATCAATAGTTTAAATCCATCAAAATCATATCAAAATGGTATCTGGAAAAGGAGGAAGACTCACACAAAGCCAGTCAAGCTGTTAGGGACAGATCCGATTCCAGCCCAGCCCAGCATCCCTGCGGAAGCATCCCTGTGTGCACGGCACAGCGTCTGGAGTTGAGGCTCCTAACTGCCATTGTGCTCCCGAAACAGGGGAAAAAAATCCTCAAAATAAATAAATCAAACAGCTCCAGGGGCTAGAGCCCACCACGAGGATCCTGGAGCTGCCAGCACTGCTGCTGCAGGTGCCGGTACTGAGTCCAACCCTGGAACCTGCCGCAGCGATGCCAGCATAGGAGAGGGAGTTGCAAATCTTGTTCTCAGCATTCCTGATAAATTCCAGCCTGGTAAAAAATGACACGTGCCACATGATCTTCCCACTGCTCTCTCTGGATGAGATGTGCCTGGAAAGGGGCAAAGTGTTCCCCAGACAGAGTAGGAGAGAAGAGGGAGCCCAGTCTCATACTGAAAACAATTATTTTAATAAAAAGTCCTTCCTGATTATTTAGTTTGTATTTTTCTGCCTCAGAAAACAATATGCACCACCATTACAAATTCTTATTATGCTATAATTAATTCCATTATAAAACTATTATTATTGTCACTGTTGTTTCTATAAAACTAGTATTGTGGTAAAAGTTGGTGTTATGGTTAGAAATAGCATTATTGCAGTGTTATGATTAAAATCAGTATGATATGAATTATTATGATAATTAAAAATTTTAGAGAACTGCATTAAATTACTAACAGAATAAAACATCTACCCCCATGAAAACAACTCCCTGGTGGGAGTATCAGGGTGCAGGGGAGGGATGCAGGAAGTTTGTGGGTGTTGAGGGTGGAATACTTTTACTGATGGAACTATAGCACAGACCTGGGTTATTAATCAACGTATCATGAAAATCCAGCTCCCCAATCACTTTCCAACGTGTTGAATCCCTTAGCACAGAATCATTAAGGCTGGGAAAGACCTCCAAGATCAGCAAGTCCAACCTGTGCCCGATGCCCACCTTGTCCCCAGCCCAGAGCACTGAGTGCCACGGCGTTCCTTGGACACCTCCAGCACCCTGGGCAGCTCCTGCCAATGTTTGATAACCCTTTATGTGAAGAAATTCCTGCTGATGTCTAACCTGAGCCTTCCCTGGCCCAGCCTGAGGCCATTCCTTCTCCTCCTGTACCTGTTTTCCCTGAGAGCAGAGCCCAAGCCCCTCCCTGGCTGTCCCTCCCAGGGAGTTGTGCAGAGCCAAAAGGGCCCTCCTGAGCCTCCTTCTCTCCAGGCTGTGTCTCTTTCCCAGCTCCCTCAGCCGCTCCTTGGGCTTCAGAGCCTTCCCCAGCTCCATTTCCTCCCCTGGACATGCTCCAGCCGTGCAATGTCTTGCCATGAGGGGCCCAGAACTGGACATAGCAACTGAGGTGCCTCTCGAGCACTGCTCAGGTCCTGTGGCCACGCTGTGGCTGGTAAAAGCAGCAATTTGGCTTAAGAGGCTTTGGCAATTCATAAACATACTGAAGTCCATCCATTTATCGTCCAAGTTCCTCTGTCTTCGAGGAAAGTCATTTGGGTAGAGGAATTATGGATTTGTTTGGTTTATTGAGGCAGCTCTAACACAGATCCAGGGAATCATCAGCAAACGCGATGCTAAAATAACTCAGCACCTTCCAAAAGCTGGCACTATTTTCCTCCACCTCCTCCTGCTACATTTTTATGGCAAAAACTTCCTCTCTTTAGGAGCAGAGCATTGTCACTTGCTGGGACTGTGCATGACAACAGACACACTTCCTAACAGACTGCACAGAGCAGCTGGGGCTGCCCCTGGATCCCTGACAGTGTCCAAGGCCAGGCTGGACACTGGGGCTTGAAGCAGCCTGGCAGAGTGGGAGGTGTCCCTGCCCATGGCATGGGGTGGCACTGGATGGGCTTTAAGGTCTCTTCCCAACCCAAACCACTCTGCAATTCAATGATAAATGGACTTCAAAATGCAAAGGTCCATTGTCTTCTTGTGGCATATCCTCTATTAGCTCCGCATAAGGCTTAGTAATTAGGAAAATCCATAGGAAAAAAACCCAAGAAACAACAAACCAAAAGCAAAAAAAACCAAACCCAAACAACCCAGTGGTCAGAGGCCAAAAGATGACTTCATTACAAAAATATATGGAATAAAAAACTGTGATGCTACTAATGTTTAGACATGATACACTGTATTTCATTCATTAATTTTAAAACCACCATAACTATGTAACTAAAATACAGACCACTGGACTGAGAGACAAAAAGGAGCTTCCCATGTCACATTAGGCAAAAACAAATGCCATCAACGAGCCCACAGGTTAGTGCCAACAAGCCTATCAATGTTATCACTGGGTGTCTCCTGCTCAGAGATGCTCTCTGAACTCTCCACAGGGCACATCCATCTGCTCCGCTCAGCTAAGAAGCTCACAGCCAGAACACACAGTTCAGCCTTTAGTTACTAATTTTCTACTAGAAGTGTTTCTAAGTTATAAAAGCCTCTGGCCTCCATACTTGGGCAGTGTTTCCATCACAGCTCACCTTGGCAAGTGTGCCACAGCTCTGTGGAGTAAAATACATTAAATTCTATATGAACAAGGAAAGCACACTAGTTAGATCATGAGATTTTATATCAAGAATGTGCTGGTAACTTGCTAAATATGAATATTTTGCTCATACTTAGTAAGAATACTTAGTAAGAATGAGGACATCAATAGAAAAAGTTAACGTCCACAGTCACCTTAATTACAATTCTGACGCAGACTTGCTGGAAACAACCCACAAAATTAAAAAAATGCGATTTCTTCCAATAACCCAGAAACCAGAGGGAGCCATTCACCTGTTACAGACATTCATTTCAGGAATAAAGCTATAGATTCATAATTAGTTTGTCATGGAAGGGACCTAAAAGTTCATCCCATTCCACTCCCTGCCAGGGACGCCTTCCACTTGACCAATTTGTTCAGATTCCGTCCAGCCTGCCATTGAATACACCCAGGGATGGGGCAGCCACAACTTCCAGGCAATGTGTGCAAGTGAGATTGTGGACTTTTAAATACTTCTTTTTAAATGGCCAACACCCAAAGCATTTATTTATCCCAAATAAAAACTTGATCAATTTGTTACCAAAATGAAAATTACTCTTTTAGCTTAAGCCTGACCAATGACTAAATGAGTCACCCATGTTTTTTTTAGAATGGGGGTTTAGAAAATACAGAACCAAAAGCTCAGAGTCAGTAGATGGCACCTTTCTGCAACTGAACATGACCGTGCTGTGACACTTTGTGTGGGAAACACTTGTCTTAGGAAGACAGAAAGAAAATTCAGAAAATTGGCCTGAATTAATAAGCAAATTATTATATAAAGGCCTGATTCACTGCCATTATGTACTTAGGAAGTGGCGTCAGTTTCATTTGAGTTTTGTCTCCCTGAGCCCTAATTTCCTTGAAGTGCTTCCAGGTGCAGCTCCTGCCCTTCCCCTGTCCCAGCCTTTCCAGGGCAGGGCCGAAGGGGCAGGAACCCAGAGCACAGTTCCTCTGAGCTGCTTCAGAAAATAAGTTCTATTTTCACTACTTTCCATCTATTTGAAGGGATGATCTGCTCTCCGAGTATGTCAAGGAAAGAGGTAAATGGTGTTGGTTGTACAAAGGGTAACATCATGGACAAACAGCCTCGCGGAAGGACAGGGATGTGTCTTGGACTCACACAGTGACATAAAGTTCTAGCTTCATTTAACTTCATGAGAAGAGAAAGAAGGAGAGAAGGAGGAGAGAAGGAGAGAAGGAGAGAAGAAGGAGACAAGAAGAGAAAGAAAAAGAGAGAGCGAGAGAGAGATGGATATTCTAAGGTGGGAGTGGGCTTTTAATCTGCAGGGTAGCTTTCAGAAGACACTTCCAAACTCAGGATCAGCCACTATCAGCCACTAGGATCACCAAAGAGGACTAAGGCAACTGTGACATTTAGATACCCAGAATTCTAATTTTTTTTACATTTTAGCACTGGGATCTCCTGAAGCTTTTCTAGGTGTCTTTAAATAATAACACAGCATTGCTGTAAACTTTGAAACAAGTTTTGTTCATGGAACACAGTAATTAAAAGAACAGATGCAGTTCAAAACTTCAGCTTCTAAATGAACAAGGCAGAAACACCACCAAGAATACTTTCCACTGCTTATTATGCCTCTGAATAAAACAGTGTTGGCACCTCAATGATTAGAGCATTTACCATGAACAACGTCAAGGAATACTTTAAAAAAGAAGAGTAAAGGGATGACGATGACTCGATCATATAAATCAGATAAGAACAATACGATGAAAAAATAATTTAAATGCACTATTAATTCTTGTGGTATCAGGGAAAGAAAGTGGTTTAATATAAGTTGAAAGCAGACTATATGTAGTATACAATTAAACTGTGTCACTTGAAATCATAACAAAAGAAACACCCATATAAAAATTAAAAGCCTCTTTTTAAATCTGTATGTTGGAATCATGAGATGATTTATGATCTTTACGTTTTACTCTAAAAATGGTCCAAAGGTCCAGTTCAACAGATTAGTTTTGTCTATCAGCAAATCAGTAACAGAGCCTCAGAGGATAAGCGATGGCTGATAATCATTCTGAATTCACCTGAAGAAGATTTTCAAACCTATTTAGATGACAAAAAGTATGTTCTGCTGAGATCTAGACACCTTATCAAAGCTTCTGATAAAATCATGTCCATAACTTGCTTAGGTTTTGAGGGTTTTTTGTATGCTTAGAGAATATGGGTTGGCTGCTATATTGATCTCATTCTCAAAAAGAAAATTATATAAAAGGAAATATAAATCCTCCCACTCCAGAAGATCTTGCAGCAAAAATTTCCAGAATTCCTTCAAATAGGTCAGTTATAGATGGAAGCTCTAGCAAAAATTATCCATGAGTTGTCTAAAAATATATCTGATACTAAAAAAACCAGTCCTCATAGACATGCTGAGAGGAGAAGTTTGTGCAAGCAGTAGAAGAGGCTGAAGGGAAGAAACTCCTGAAAAGGTGCGGCTTAAAAGTCAATCCTCTCACAAAGCAAAACTTGGATTTTCCATTAAAAGTATTAGTAAGTTATAGACATTTACTCTTCCTGAAGGAAAAAAAGGAAAAAGGAAGGGCAACTGCAACTCCAAAAAGAGAATTTAATGATGGAATTCCAGAGTCATCCCTTACAGCTGGCACGGGTACTTCTTGCAGCCAAGAAATGCTTTATGTGAACCAAGTGGAATGCATGTCTTGGAAAAGCACTTCACATACACAGTGCTGATTGTAAAAATCCCTCAAAAATAAAAACATTAGTCATACCTGAAATAAAATCCTAAAATGAATCAATACGGATTCAACACCTGTCAATATAACAAACAACTGTAAGAATCTGCACTAACACTTCCCAGGGACAAGTAACACTGAATATAAATAATATTTATCTTTAGAAACTGGGGAAAAATGCGAGATGGAAAAAATCTCACATCTTGGGCGGAGATTTAAGTAAAGGCACATCAAGACTAACGGGGATTAATTACATCGAGGAGAGTGTGATGAAAATGGAGCTGGGTAACAGACACTAAGTACGGTAGGGTTTGTTTCATTTTGTCTGGGAATGCTTCTACCACACTATATGAGTGAACACAAGAACATCTGCAGCCGGTACTCAACTGTTTAAATCCAAAAGTGTTCTGCTCAAGGAGCACAGAACCGGTATTCAGCCTCACACCTTCCTTCTTGTGAGAACTTAGGAAACTGCAGTGTGCGAGGAGGCCCTGGCACAGGCGCCCAGAGCAGCTGGGGCTGTCCCTGGATCCCTGGCAGTGCCCAAGGCCAGGTTGGATGGGGCTTGGAGCAGCCTGGGACAGTGGGAGGTGTCCCTGCCATGGCAGGGGATGGCACTGGACGGGCATTAAGGTCCATTACAACCCAAACCATTTTGGCATTCTCTGATGCTATATTTAGCTTAGACTTTTCTCCATTTTAATTCTCTTTCCTGCACATCAAGATGTTGCTTATTTTTGTAACAGGTCAAGGTCTGATGACAAGAAAACATATTATATATGCAACAAACACACTGAGGTAAAATGGCAAAATCAACATGCATATGTTGAATATTTCTAGAACAATTTATTCAGTTAGAAACATTCGATCCTTAGTAAGTTTCTAAAATTGTGTGAAACATTACTTTAGATTGCTTGTATAAAAACAAAAAATCCTTTTTAATAGACTACAGATTTTGTTTAAATCCTGCATTAAGGGAAGGAATCCAAGTTTGTTCCCGGAGCCAGGCCTCTTCCAGCAGAGAATCCCCATGTTATTATATATGTCAGCGATTTCTTACTGATTTTCCAGATGAAAATGTTGAATTCACTGAAATAAACCTTATTTTCTTAAAAGATTTGATTGGGTTTTTAAACTATTACAGATATGCAAATCCTTAAGGTTTCCTAAGACATTCTGGAAAGCACACTCCACTTTACAACAGTTTGGGTGAACAAATCCCTCAAATTTATATTATTTCCTTTTGAAGCTAGTGAATTGTATACGAGAATACCTTTTTATGCCGAATAAGAGAAGACAAGGTCATTTGATGTGGGAAGATGCAACTTCATGTCCTTTGCACATCAGCATCAGGAATTTCGGTGGGATTTGATGGAAAATGCCTGCTCCATCTACTGGCTCAGCCCCAGTAAAGCACCAATATTTCAACACAAATCTGTCAGTAAATGGGAGTAACACCACAAAATCCCGCTTGTTTTTGTATCCAAAATACGAGTCCTGTGTCCCGAGTTCTGGGGCCCTTACTACAAGAAAGATCACGTCCATGGAAGGGAATGGAGCTGGGGAAGGGTCTGGAGCAGCAGGAGCAGCTGAGGGAGCTGGTAAAGGGGCTCAGCCTGAAGAAAAGGAGGCTCAGGGGGGACCTTCTGGCTCTGCACATGTTCTTAAGAGTTGGTGATGGTCACACAAGGGAAAATCTTGTCTGATATTTGTGAATCAGAAGGAAATAAATACTTATTATTCCAATATAGGCTGCTAAAATTCGCTCTACAATAGTAGTGCAGGAGAGAAGCAGAAGCTTCATTGTCCAAACATCTTCTATTTGTCTGAGAAGAGTCTGGTACATGAACAAGACGTATTTTGATCAAATAAATCAGAATGCTAGGAAGCAAACAGCATGCCTGTGTACATATAAATCTTCCTGATATACTGCCTTCTTCAGAAGGAGAACACTGCATTACATAAATGCAAAACAAACTTTCAGGAAAGGTCAGTTCATACTTAAACAAACTGAAGGACAAACTTTACTCTGGTGAGAGGCTTTGTCAACATACTTGCGCGTTGTTTAAAAATGGATTTATGAAAAACCTGCCATTTTTGTGGAAGAACAGGATCCGCATTTTTATTTGGATGGAATACCTTGAACGTGTGGACACAGCCAGTATTCAGGACCATAATACACGATGGGTCTTTTAATTGGGTCTTCTGTGAACCAGGAAAGAAGAAGAAATTTTTTAAAACCCTGCACCAAAAATATTCTGAATGACAGGAAGGCTCCTGGCTGGGAAGCTCCAGATAAAAATCATGCATTTTATAGTTAAGAACAAGCAAGATGTAATTCCTAACTAACTCAGAAGGGAAAAGAAGACCCTTTGGGCTAAGGATTGCATGCCTCAGATACTCAGATTTTAGGGTACTTGCCTTGTTTTGGTTTTTTTTTCCTCTATGTGTGGGGGGAGTGTTGTTTGTTCATTTGGAGTTCTTCTGTGGTGGTTTGCTGGTTTGGGGTCTCCCCCCCACCATTTTTTTTCTTTTGCTTAAGGCTACATTTATCTGTGTCAGAAATAAACAGCACAAATTCTTGGGCTTCTCCTCACAAAGCAAAGGGAAATACAAAGCCAAACAAAATGTGCAGTTTTGCAGCTGAATTTTACCAGGTTCTAGAGGGAAGCCAAACTCTTAGAGCAGCATTAATTTAATGTGATAATGTAAGAGGGAAATAGTCCATCTGCTTGGAAAAGAACAAGGAAAACTGTAATAGGTGGAATGACTGGATTCATTACATGGAATCAGTTCCCTAACAGGATACTGGAATGAATACAAGTGCACTGATTTGATATGCACTACTTCAGTATACACCCAGACCAAGGAATGATTAATAAAGCAAATAAACTGCAGATAAGTATGAGACAGGTCCCTGATAAAAACAAGTGAAAACAACAGAAAACCTCAGTCTCTGGATTCAGAGAACAGAACTGCCCTGGAAGAACTGAATTAGTGGGCAAGAAGCCACAAACATCTCTTAGAAGAAGCAGCAGCAGGTTTGCCTATCTGCAGATTATTACACCTGCTTGCCCTGGCCATAGGGCTCTGGCCACAACAATCCTGCTGGATCTTCACCCAGAAGGAATAACAGGATGGAGAAAAACACAGTCCTTTTGCATTTTGAAAGAAACACATCTTACATAATATAGCTACGGATATAAACGAATCAGAAGGCTTGAATGTCTGTGCATCTCTAAATTAATTTACACTGGAATTTACATTTCGGCACCAGAGATGCTGCTATCTGGCAGCTTTGTGGAATATCCATTTATATCAGAAAAAAAACCAACCTAATCAAAACACTGTTGCAGCCATATTGGGTCCTCAAGGCATTAACGTAAACCATCCTGAGTGCTCTTGAATCACGCGTGAATTTTTCTTAAGACAAGACATTAAGTATGTGCACACACATGTGCACTGAGCACTCTGTGTCCAGAGCACATACTTTGAAATCCCAGCACTGGAGCTCTGAAAGGACACCCAGACACCCAGAATTAATCACAGGAGATTACCCAGGCTGATGCTGTAGTAGAAATTAATTTATTTTAACTATAACTATACATTCAGATGCGTGTAACTGTATTCTTCTTTTATAAATACTTTGTGTGTTCCTGAATCACAACACCATCAAGCACCAAAGGGGAAAACCCACCCTGGCTGAGGTAAAATAAATGTTAACCATGGTTCTCAGAGAAGTCGCTCAGCAGTTTCTAAAGAAGGAAAATTAAGAAGGCTTTTTTACTGCCATCACTACCAGTTTTCTTTTAATCAAGAAGCGTTATCAAAACCACATCACTTCTAGGAATCATTACCCTGACTCCACTGCTCGTGTTCATTGAGTGCTGCTGCAAATGAAAGACACAGCAAAGCACAGGAATCGCAAAGGCCAGTGTGCTCCTTTGGATTCCCCAAGAAAACAACGAAATACCTTTAACCCTGCTTCAAAGGTTTATTCCCACACTGGAATGCAAGATGACTAGAATGTAGGAAATGAAGGCACAGTGCAATCTCAGAGACATCTGGGTGGACTGTCATCAGTCCACGAGACTCAGACTCAGTACGCGGCACACCTGAAGCCAACAGATGATTTACCCAACATGGACCTTAGGATTTAGAGCTTGTTCACAGTTCTCAGGGATGGGTGTTGCTCTAAGGTCATGCAGCAAATCAGAGCACCAAAACCATCAGGGAAGCTTAATTTCCATCTAATTAGCATTTTAAATCACGTTAATGAGGGAAAAAAATAAAAATTTCAATAAACACATAATCTTTTTAGAGCACTTGAATGAGAAAAAATCCAAAAACTGCAGTGTCCCACCTATGTCTCTATAGAAACTGCCAAGACAAAACCCACCAGTGAAGACAACACTGTTGGAGGGACCTGAAGGACAGCACTGACCATGTGAAAATGTTCAAAAGAATGCAACACCTGGACCCAGCTGCTGAAAGACAGTTGCATTTACTGTGAGGGTGGTCAGGCACCGGCACAGGTTGCCCAGAGAAGCTGCGGCTGCCCCTGGATCTCTGGAGTATCCAAGGCCAGGCTGGATGGGGCTTGGAGCCACGTGGGATAGTGGAAGGTGTCCCTGCCCACAGCAGGACGATGGGACTAGACATTTAAATTCCTTCCCAATTAAATTCCACCCCAAACCATTCTGGGATTTATTCAAGGGAATGGGAGGATTCATCAAGATCCTGTCAGTGACAGGGTGACAAATCCCTTTCGTATATTATTAGGTAAATTCTGTCCTTTTTAATCTGCTTTTAAAGTATCAAAACTGTAGTTTGCCAGAACTGCAAAGCACATAAATATAGCAAGTTTCAGGCTTACAGTACTGCATGTGACACAGAAATGGACACGGAAGATTTACTGATTCTTTTCCTTAGTGTGTTGCAAAGAAATACAGACTTAAATATACTTGTCTTAAAAAAATCCAGGCAGCAAGGAATTAATCTATTATCATGTAAGAGTTTGGAAGATTAACAACTATCTGAAAAATTGTTATGCAGTGCAGTTATGTTTGCCGCTTAGTCACAAACAACATAACAAACCTGAGCATCTCATTTTCCCGTTCCCTCTCTTGCCCTGAAGAATGCCAAACAGAACTTCTCAAAAAAGCAACTTATTTCAAGGGCAGAATTGCAGTAAATTAAACATACAGTACAGCCACTAGGCATTAGAGAGAACCTTATCAATTCAATTCTGTCATACTATTTTTTCAATACATGAATAAGAAAACCCATCTCTTCTTCTGCTTTGCCCAAAACCAGACTGTCAAATCTCAGTACTTCAGAACTGACATTTTTCATTCACAAAAGAAGAAACATGTATTTGCAGAGCTTGGCATGTACAAAATCTTTAATATTGCTTCTGGGAGATAAGCCAAAAGGAGTACTACGGCCTGTTAGCAGCACATCTGACAAAGAGAGGGCTATGTACAGAAATCACAACTTAAGGTGATCTGTCTGTGCACGGTTTCCTAAAGGTATCATCAAAGGATTTATACTTTCAAACAGTAAATGTGACACAAATCACAAGAGGATGGAGCTATCTGCTCACATGTCTTCCCCAAACCTGTCTTTTCATGCAGGTATCTCCCTCACACTAACCACTCCTACCACAAGACACTGTGAAGTTCCTATGGTAAGGAAATCTTCTCCATAAAAGCAATGAACAGCCACCACCTCAGGCCTGAATTCATATGGTGCCTTTGCAAAACAGACTTTTACCTGCTTTGAGATCCACACCAACCACAGTACCACGATGCACTCCTGAACTTCCCAGGGCAAGTGCCTTCAGGATAGACCAACACCCCGCAACTATCACCAGACACTGAATAAGAGATCACTGATGCCTAAGGCATCAGTGCTGCCCCACAGCAAAGCCCCACAATTCTCCCTCCCCAAATACAACATAGGCAGGAAGACAAAAATAATGGCCAAATTCTAGCAGTGTGAGAAACACTGAACAACTTGCTTAAACCGAGGGAAAACAGCCCATTTTCCCACTGCCTTTACCACCACTGCGCCTCCTCACATCCTCACCTCCAGTTTCTCAAAGAACATCCATATAAACATCCATAACATAAATATCCACACTAACACAGATGCACGAGCACAAATAGACACCGTATCCCAAAATATTTAAGGTGTGCTGCCAGATGGCTTTAAAATTCAAAATGAAAGATCTAAATAAAAGCTCTTATCCTGCCAACACTCAGTTTTTGGAAAAAACTATGAAAGTTAAATAAAAATGTTTTTAAAGCCTATCAATATTTCTGTAATGCTTTGTCTTACAATTACTATCTCCCAAAATCTCTGTCATGGATGAAACAGGCCAAGCCACATGAACCAATACTAACTGTAAACTCCTTTCCTGAGATGGCAGAAAAACAAAATTGACATAAATTATTAAACTTGGCCAATTTCTCCTTCAATTTCAACTATTCCCATTCCTCTTTCTCCCTCCTCATTAAAAATAAAAGCTTAAAAGAAATTGCTGCTGCTCTCAGAAATTTTGGCTGCAGTTAAGCAGGTTTTACTGCCACAAGTTATCACAGACATTTCAGAAGAAAAAAAAAATTATTACTTCCCATAAATGAAATGTGAACCTTGATTCTTGTTTACTACAAGATTATGTAGAACTCTTATTTGGTTTTCCGTGCATCTCATCTCCACAATAAAACCTGATGATGGTTTACATGCATTTCAAAATAAATATAAATACAGTTTCAAATTAAAAGCACATCACAATATTAAAATTAAGTATAATGATGTTTGGAGTCTACAAGATCGTCAGCTGAGTACATCTGCTCATTAACAAGAAGAAAAGTCCTGCTAAGACCAAAACACGTATAAAAGGAATGGTTTCAAAAGTGCCCATATTCCACATGCATGATGAGGTGACAATCACTTACCGCTGGACCTGTTTTTGCGGTTTGACTTCCCTCCTGTAAGAAGCATTTTGAGACTGTTTCGAAACATGGCGATCCTGTTCCACTTGGTTTATTGCAAACACTACGGAAAGCAGAACAACAGACATAAAAAATCAATGGTCCCATTTGGACAACAGGAAGCTATTATGGAGAAGAGGTAAAGAAGTGCTAAAACCAAGATAAAATGATGAAAAACTATTTTGCCAATACAATTCCTAACAACAACATCCACATAAAGCCTACCACTTAGTTTGCTTTCAAGTTATCCAGGCTTTATTTCCAGGACAACACAATTCCAGTGCTGCTGGTAGAGCCAACCTATTTTACCAAATAATTCATTATCACACAGAAGTGGGAAAGCCATAGCATTTAGCAAACTGCCTCCGTTTCCCATCACTATTAAAACCAAACCCATCAGAAGGAGCTGCTGCCCCTCCTGTTGCTTAGAAAATCAATCCTGCTGACACCAACCATGACTCCAGATGCTCTGCGGCTCTTGGGATGGTTGACTGTCAAATTCTCCTGCAAATTGAATAAATTGTCATGAGGAGATAAATCACTCAATCCCAGAGTAACTGATGCAAAAAATCAAACATAAACATTACCCCTATATTTTCCTTGCTGTATATTTCCTGATGGGGAAAAAGAAAAGTTGTCTGAGTATTGCTGAAGATAAGAGTGTCTGGGATCAACAGGCACACTGAGAGCCTGTGCTGGGGAACAGCCTCTTATTAAAGCACGTAAAGCATCAAAACACCTACAACAAAAGCAGTTCAAACCAGACCAAAATAATTGTAAAGAGTCTTTGATCAGTACATAAAATAAATCAATTTTCTTTCTATTGGACACATGATATTCCATAGTCACAAGGTAACACATTCATCTTGTAAAAATAATGAATTTTTTTCCCATAACAATATTTGGTTTCTCTTGGAGGATGCTCAGTAAATGCCATCCTGCATTTCTTCACATTTGTTTGATACTTTCAATTCTGATAATACAATAGCGGACAGTTCAAAGAGCTTTGTATGTATTTTTAAAGCCACTGAAAGTCCTTTTAATATATTTACTCACTTACCGAGAGACACCAGCATTCCAGAGCAGCAGCTCAGAGTACACACATCCCAAGCCCCAGTAAGCACACAGGGATGACAGCAACTGAAGCCTTTCCTGACACAAGTTCCCACTCACTTGCCAAATTGCACAAACAGATCTGGGAGTCCGTATGCATGCATGCATGCATGAGTATTAAATTCATAAATCCTTTGCATTTATGAATCACTTGAGCATGCCCGGCACCTTTCTGCCACCAAAACACAAGGAGCTGGTGTTTAGGCTCATTCCCAAGGCTCCTAAATGAGGCTTAGGTCCCCTTCAGAGCATCCCACTGTTACATGACTACCAAAAAAAAATTCCACCTGGGTACACAGACAATTGTTTAGAGACTTTCCCCATGCTGGCTTGCACTGTGGAGAGAACTTAGCAGAGCTAAGCCACCAGTGCTGAGCTACAACTGAATTCAACCAAATTCTGTCAAAGAAGTCACCTACCCCGGGCCTAGGCCATGCCAAAGGTGAGCCTGATAGTTAATATTAATATTATTAGCTAATAATTATATTTACCTGCACTTTGCACGTGGCCAACAGGGCCAGGAAGTGCTGTGCTGGTACTAGGGCTGAATTAAGGCTCTGTGCAGGGCACAGCCAGAGTCTCCATGAATTTGCTCCTAAGAACCCCAGACAAGAGAGAGAACTGATGTCTTGCATAAAGACCCTGCGTTACCAGCCAAGGGACATCCCAAGGACTAATTCCATACTCCCAGGGGACTGCTAGACTACAGGAAGATGACTCTGCCCATGGCAGGGGGTTGGAACTAGATGGTCTTTAAGGTTCCTTCAACCTGAACCACTCAGTAATTCTGTGACTCTACTTTAGCTGCAATTCCTGGCATGGTTTCGCATTGTAGCTTACACACAATATTGATGTATTCTAAGCTAAGCACTCTTAACCCTTATCCTTATATCCTGATTAGTTAAGGTGTTCACAACACAGAGGAGCAGGTGACCAAAATCAGCTGCTAGTTTTCGTTTCCACACACAACTGTGTCTCTCTGTGGCTTTGAGCAAACACGGTCACTGCTCTTCCTCTGTTCAGCCAACACCACTAAGCCAGAAGTAATATTTAAGAATAAGCAGTCTAAATTAAAAATCCTGTTGGTCGTATTAGTTCATGGAATTAGAAGCATTAAACAGCAAACAAAATTACAGTATTAGGAGGAGCTGGATCAGACAGTTTTTCATCCTACCCCATGAACTCGTTAATGTACCTCACAGCCCAGGTTAATGCCTTTCTTCAGGATCAGCAGCAGCTCTGTCAGAATGTCCTAGTTGTCCTAGGGCAAATTAGGGAGGAAAACTCCAAATGGGGGATAAAAGGGTTTTCTGGAAGTTTATTCTGGTGTTCTTATTCTTGTAGTTTTGTTAATAAATTTTCTTTATTTCCTTCTAAGTTTTAAGTCTGTTTTGCTCTTGTTTTAATCCATATCTCACAGCAAGAAGTAATTTTTTTAGTTACTGCCTTAAAACCATGACATTTATTTGGTGCGTTGGCTGGGAAAATGAAATTAGCAAATCTAAACCACTACACAGAAGCAAAAGCTGCAGGGATGTGATGGGGATCCTTCACACCCCCACTGACACAGGATGTCTGTGGCAAGAATTTGGACAACCAAGAGATACTACACTTGATTTTCCCTTTATCTTGTCATTTTTAAGTTTACCAAATAAAATGAAGACACTGCATGAGCACAAGTCTCCAAAGAGTATCAACAGATGACTAAAAAGGTATAATCTCCTACACAGCATTTTTAGAAAAAACCAGCTCAGAAGTCAGTTTTGCTTCTTTTTACAGAGATATTGCGTGTCAGACACAGAATTACAAAACCAAAGCAAATTTTTCTGCCTATATACCACCAGTAGAACAACCAGACCCCTGTACTCTCCTCCTCTCTGATCACCATACTAAAAATAAAATTTTATTTTCTATAAAGCTGATTAGCAAAGCTAAGCTCTTGTTCAAAAGAGTGTTTGATGTCCAGTGAGTCGTACAAACATTGCTGCCAAATTTCATGCACGTTGGTGTGAGGAGTTATTAAATGTATATCTTAATATTAGAATCCTGTGCTTTCTCCAATAAGACAAATTTCTAACTACAAAAGGAGGAAGGGAATGCATCCTAAGTCATGCGTGCAATGCACATCTCTTAAGAATTTCATTTCCCCTTTAAGTGTTCAGTTCCTTCCTCACCTCTGCAATAAAACTACCTATGTAGAGGGACGAGCATTGCAAAAACTTGTTGTAGAAAATAAAATTACTGTAAACATTTTGGTCTTACAAACAAACATGTTAATAGAAACAGAGTTCTTTATCCATGTACCCAATCTCAGCCAGGAGACAGCCTGTGCAGCAGTCAGGCTTGCTGTGCAGCACATGATGCGCACAGGTATCAATCAGCAGCATAGCCAGAGTGTGGCAACAACAGAGCTTTAACTGAATGGCTGAAAAAGACAACCCCCTCCAAAAAAAAAAAAAGAAAAAAAAGAAAAATACCATCTTGCCAAATTGGAATTGGAGGTGGGTCAACCATTCTGTCAGCTGCCTCTCAGGATATGAATTTGTAGTTGAAAAGTGAAGTACAAGCCTGTGCCAGCCCATGAGATCCCATTACCTCACTCTCTGGGTCAGGCAGCAGCAAATTAAGACAGAATTTACTTCCAGAACCTTCTTAATATTCAGCAGAATACACTATGGAGTGTTCAAAAACTCTCAATACATTATGTTAATAGATTAAACATTATAAATAATAATAATAATAATAATAATAATGTTATAAACATTTAGCATGTTATAAAGCAGAAGTATTTGTAAACTTCAATTAAAGCACATTTTTCAATGAGAATCTCAGTGCTTATTCCTTTATTTATCAGCTTCTGTCCATCTCAGACAATCCTGAGGCACCACATTCCTTCAGTACACCTTCCCTGAATTCCCCAAAGGAACAAAGGAAAGAAAATTGTTTTTAAAGGGTCACTTTAAAAAAAAAACCAAAAAACAAACCAAAAGTCCATTGATGGAAAATATACACAGTTGTGCAATGTAATGGAAAAGCTTGGTACTTGTAAAATATTCTATTTCAAAGGTTCCTGGTAGCACAAGATGAGCTGATTTCATGAGGGAAGCTGAACTCACTACAGTAGAAATTAAGAAGTGTGCGTAACAAGGATCTTATATTAAGATGCCAGAAAAAGGAACCTTTCTGAATATTAGTTTTCAGGATTTACCAGCATGTAAAGCCCAAATGAACATTTTGTGAACAAAAAAAAACCCTAACTTTTCATAAATTAGTGAACTGTTTTCAAAGAACATTCAAGCTTCAGGAAGGAAGAGATAACAAGGACTTTTTTACACAAGTGACAGATTTATAAAACTAATTATCACACAATGAAATAAATTGAAAAATGCAAACAAAACACACAACGGGGCTTGACTTTCAAGCATTTACTCCATGTATAATGGGTATTGCAAACAGACGTGTTCCACATTTACCTGTAACTGCTGCCAAGCTGAAACTTTTCATGCTCCTCAAATTAATTATTTAAAGTTTAACCTGAACTCTTATTTTAAATTGCCCTGAAATTCCAGAGGGTGTTTTGAGAGACAGCCTGATGACAAGGACTAAAGAAGGCTTACGTTGGTACTTTGATGCTCACAGGAGGACTGGGATGGCCACAGTCTTCACTGAGAACTGTCAGGAAGTGGCAGAAGCTCCATGAACTTCATGACGATCAAATCCATTAAATTCTGCCTCCCAGAACACTCTGCCTCACCACAGTGGTGGGAATAACTGATTACAATATCTCTGAAGTCAAAGGAAATGTATATTAACGAGCTTGGTCTGTGCACATTTGAACACACGGGAGCACAATTTAGAGATTAAGTTTAGAGATTAAATATTTCCAGGAACTTTAGGAATAAAAAAAGTACTGTTGAGACCTAGCAAGCTTGCCAAGAACTTCTAGGATTATTTGGAAATAGGAAAACAACAAAGGTATTAAAAGCACTAAACTCTGCCAATTAGAGGTCTTTAAGCAATTAAAAGTTTATTAAACAGAGTTCTCTAACAGGCTTTAGAACAACAAAATTAATTGTTTGATGTTATGTTTCCTCACAAATGCCTGACCAGTAATAACTATCATGGGGGGCCTGATGTGAAGGCCCATCTGCTGTTTCACTCTTAAACAAAATACTTGGAGATCTCTGGACTGCCTTTCCTACAGATCCTGCACTGACTTGTCTTTGCTTCTCCAACTGTCTTTGATAGAAATACATAAAAATCACCCGTAAAACACCTAACAGTATTCCCACTGGAAAAACAATTGCAGCAGATCAACGCAACATTTCACAAGGAAGCAGGAGGTTGACCTCAATCCCTGCTTTGATTTTATCAAATGAAGCAGCTGTTAATTCTCCTGTTAAAAAGCAGTTCTGAGAACATAACGAAGTAATATTCCCATGGTTGTGACGTTCCCAACAACACCCCTAAGGTGACTGTGGCCATTTATTGAGTCTGTGGCGATTATGTTCAGAGGTAATTTTTATACCATTACAGCCTGGGAGGAAGGAGACAAGCACTGTATTCTTACGGAAACCCACACAATTTAGCAGAGGAACAGCTCATTTTGGTGCTATGCTTGGAAAACAGCGCTTCCAGAGGGTGAAGCTGTTTGTACCTGGAGCTGAGAGGCAAAAGTACACCACACTCCATCCCTCAACACACGCGGGCTCTGGGCAGGCTCAAGCTTCCCGCTCTTTGCTAACAGGAGATTGTTTTTCCTTTTGTCTGGACCACAGTCGCACTTCAAGTAAGGACAAAGGAGAATAAAAGCACGACTGCTCTCAGAGAAAGACTGCACTGACAGCTTATTGCTCTGAATCCAGAGAAACTCGCTACTCTCAAACAATAACAATCCTCATCAGATAACCTGCCTGCCACAGAATACCCAATTAACAGACTTTGTAACCGTAACTTTTCAGTCAAAATTTGAATTTACTTTTCTGGGAAAAAGATTTCTCCAGCAATACTTTTTATTTAAGTGTTGACATTTAACATCTATTTAAAACGAGACCAGAAACATTGCAGAAAGAATGCAATCACTCACTAGGAGAAAGTCAAAAAGTTCTCTCCCCAGCATGAAAACGTGGTGACCTTGACATGCAGGAAATTTAATTTCGAACCAGGCTTTGTCATTTTGCATAACCTGGTTTCTAATTCTAGATTAGGGTTATACCTAGATTAATGATACAGACTGAATTCCCAAAGAACACTTCCATTCTCTATATACAATGTCATAATTATCCAGCCTCGGAGTAAAATGATAGCTAAACAAAAGTTAGAAATTCCATCACCTCACTTTCATCAATTCACTCCTGGTGCTTTTAGTGTCTTCTGTGTTGCTCATAACAGTTAAAATTATTGCTTTGGTTTTAAATATTACTAGTAGCTGCCTCCATAAACAGCCACGTGAATAGGTATTTAAGCTTGAAATAAAATGTGGTACAGTTCTGCACAAGCCAAGTCTTGCTAAACTGCCTTGAAAGAAGTTTCAGGGCACTTGCTATAGCTGGAATCATAGAATGGCCAAGGATGGAATGGACCTTGAAGTTCACCTGGTCTCACCCCCTGCCATGGGCAGGGACACCTTCCACTGTCCCAGACTGCTCCAAGCCCCAGTGTCCAACCTGGCCTTGGACACTGTCAGGGATCCAGAGGCAGCCACAGCTTCTCTTGGCACCTCTGCCAGGACCTGCCCACCCTCACAGGCAACAATTTCTTTCTCATATCTAATCAAACCTACTCTCTGTCACTGAAGCCATTCTTCCTTGTCCTGCTGCTCCAGGCCCTTGTAAATAATCTCTCTCTATCTTTGCTGCAGGCTCCTTTCAGGTGTTGAAAGGGTGTAAGATCACCCCGGAATTCTCTGCTTTCTGAACAATCCCAGCTATCCCAGCCTTTCCTCATAGCAGAGCTGCTCCATCCCTATGATCATTTTGGTGCCTCCTCTGGACTTATTCCAACAGCTCCACGTCCTTCCTGTGCTGAATCAACAAGCCTCACTGTGCCAGGATCCGCCATTCTGATTCTTCCCCAAACCATCACAAGACTGAAATGCAGAGTTTCCTGCATTTCAACTTTTGGCTGTGACATGGAGCATCCAAAAATTTGTCCCTCAAAATCACACCAGCCCCACGTTGGACATTCTGCTCGAGCCTCTTATCAATCTTAAGTTACTTTTGAAGATTAACTGGTACAACAGAAAATAGAAACAAAAAAATGGGCAATGTATAAAGATAGAAAATGTTATAGTACTCGTCTATTCCAAGAGATTAAAGGAAATTTTAATTATTGTTCTTAAATTATCAAAATACATCTTCAAACACAAACCTAATTAAGGAGCTGCTGTAAGCCTGTTCTGCAAATTTGCTCAAGTCTTAATAATATTTAATATGAAACTGGAATTGAATCCATTGGCAAGCACTGGAGATTTTTTCACAACATGGGATATTTTGAATTTTATATTATTAAAAAAAAATTGAAAAATTAAAACACCAAAGTACATTTTTACATAATGCAGCATCACTATTACACATTGCATTTACAAAAAATAATCAGAATTTTATATAGTAGTTAGAATGAACTCAAGAAATAACATGAAAGCCCACATATTGCTTTATTACATCCATTCTTCTACCTTTCCTACCTCCAGCAGGAAAAGAGAATGATCCAACACTAATATGTGAAAGCTCTTACATCTTTTTCTCTAATACATTCAGGTTGAGTTTGCTGGTAGAACTGTTATACTAAAACAGCAGACTTGTTCCAATTTCAGGCCTTGTTCCAATTTCAGGCGATCACACATTGACAATGAAACGAGAGAATACAACTGTAACTCTATTTAAACAATTAAATCATGCCTGCAAAGAATGCATGGGATTGTAGGAAGAAAAAATTCTCATACCTTGATATCTTTAGACAAGTTAAATCTCTAGCAAAAAGTGTCCTCCTCCATTCACTGCAAGTCCTGGAAGACATAAAGAAATACAACAGAATTTAGTAGCATCTTCTCAGCACCCTCTGTGCCCCGCCCTGCCCAGATGTGGGCAGAGCTACGATAATCCCATGCCAAGAATAAACCCACAACTTTTCCAGAGTATTACTGTGTAAGCGTCGGGAGATCCCCCTCTTCATTTTTACATTTAAAAAGCAAATGTCCCTGCTTTTAAATTACTGTTAATCAATACTAACTTTGGTCACTTGCCTCTTCCTTCTCACCACTTTTCAAATGAGAGAAGAAAAGCAGATATACTGCTCTTTGACACACATCATATAGCACGTGGTTTAACAAGTGTATTTCCCTTCATCCTATCAAGTTCTGCTAAAATCCTATAACCCTCCCCACTGTGGTTTTTAGAGAACTCAATCCTTACATAAACATAACTTCCAAGAGGGATCCGGCACTAAATCGAGAGTTCAGTACTTGGCCCTTCACGTTGTCATCATGTGAACGTGAAGTTCATCAACGAAAAGCCGCAAGAACTGTATCTTGCAACTTACTGAAAAAGATGAGAGCAGCTATTTTATTCCCAGACTGTGTTTTATTTGTGCTGATGATACTGTACTACAGCCTTCACCAATCTATTGTTTTAGAAATCTCATTTGAGAACCAGCAAGTAGAAGGAAATACAGACACATCTCATTTGTCATCCAACAAACAAACAAAAAGAATCCAAGTAAATTGAGGCCACCTTGTATTTGTAAGTTTAAAGCAAAGTAGAATAAGTGTTCAACTGCATCAGTCAGGTTTTTTGTTCTCCTGCGAGAGGACACCGAGAAGCAACTGACAGCTTTACTTGGGTTTCATGGTGCTCCCAGAACCGTAACAGTGACTTCTCCTATGGTCTTAGATTTATAATTTTGTATGTAAAACTGTAGGACATTCCATAAATTGATCAAAAACCCTATTTTATTTCTCAGGCCCGCCAATTACCTCCCCGCTTTCAATTTTTCATTTCTCTGGCAAAACAGCTACAGAGCCAGCAATCGGCAGAGCCCTTCCATGAGAGCAGGGAGGTTTTGTTCAGTCAAGCAAGGAAATCTCCAAAGGCAGCTCATCCTGCAGCACTAACAGGGACCCCCGCGACAGAAGGAATGTCCCACAGCCTTTCTCAGAGACCCGAGCTTCCACACAGTCCTGCCCCGGACTCTGCCCAGCAGCTGACCACTCTCTTGCTCTTCGAGAGGATGTTCCTTCTTCAAAGTCCCTTCCTGACTTGTGGAAGCTGCCTGTGCCCCAAATTACCGGAATGCACGCGCATTTAGCCTTTGGCAGAAACTGCTCAAATCGGCTCCAATTTCTCAGTGTCCAACCACACAGCAGGGAACCTAAACCCAAACAGGCTCAGATCAAGCAAGACTTTTATTAGATATTACTTCACATGATTTAAGTTCCTAGAGGGGGAGTTTTCATAAGGGCAGGGAGTGAGAGGACAAGGGGAGAATGGCCTTGAACTGAAAGAGGGCAGGATTAGATCAGATATTGGACAGAAATTGCTCCCTGTGAGGGTGGTGAGACCCTGGCACAGGTTTCCCAGCTGTGGCTGCCCCATCCCTCAAAATAGTCAAAGGCCAGGATGGACGGGGCTCAGAGCAACCTGGTCTAGTGGAAAGTGTCCCCGTCTCTGGTAGGGTGTGGAACTGCATGAACTTTAAGGTCCACTTCACCCCAAACCATTCTGGTATTCTGTGAATCTAAAAAACCCCTCTATTCCTTAGACCCTAAACAGACAAAAGAAAGAACAGATCTGAAAATGTGTATTTGGCATTTTCAACAATTCTTTTAAACAGTCCAAATGTGAGTACTTGCAAACACCTCGGGTGAGTGAATAATTTTTTCTTTCAAAAGCAGCAATGTTACAATTTTTGGAAAACAGAAAACATTAATGTAATAACTAAAAATAACTCCTTATAAATGTTTCAGTTTGCTGCCATCTATCTTCTTAATACAGCTCTTAATGTGATACCCTGTAAAACAAAGAGCAGGAATGGCCTGTGCTTGTGTGAACTGCAGACAAGCACTTGCAACCCTTCATCTGCTCAGGAACCGTCCGTCAGCATTCCATGAGCAGATCCAATGAAATCTGCTTTGTGTTAAGCTTTTAAACAGCAGAGCTTTCATCTGCTCACAGGATTACATTAGAAATCTTTATGTAATGCAGCAGATATTAGTGGGTTGTCAATAAAAATTGAATGTCATTAAAGTGCTTTTATTCTTTAAATGCCTTTAAACTTCTAATTATATTTATAAATTCTGCTTTTGAACTGTAGGAAAGGTGAAAATTATGACATGTTGTACCACAACAAATATATTTAGAGACTAATATACAAACAGATTTGGTGGCAGAGAATCACTTTTAAAATCATTCCCTCTTGAGTAAACACACAAATCACCGACTGGCATGTTTCAATCAGAAGCAACATTCAGTCAGGGTTCGTGAAGATAATGAAAAGTTTGGAGGGTTAAAACCTCTGGCCTGTGACATGGCTGTTAGTCTTAATATTTAAAAAAAAAAATAAAAAAATTATAAAGCTACTCCTTTCTTTTTTTATGGTACCAGCATTGTTTTTGCAAGTTCTGTTAGACTTGGCAGGGAGAAGGGAACAGTCCAACACACTTTACCTTTCCCCTCCCAAAGCAGTAACTGACCGGTTACCACTTTGCTCTGCTGGTTTCCTTCCCAGGTACAAGGTGGGTGTTGGGTAACACAATCCCTGCTGGGCACTGTCCTGACAGCTGCCGAACCACGGCACTCTTCAGACTTCTTCTGCCTTTGCCCATGGAGCCAGTTGCTGGCAATTGGGATTTTTGCCCATAAAATCCATCTAGGAATTGCCACCTATCGACTCCAAATTGCCATCCAGGTTTGCAAATGTAAAACCTCACCATGGAATAGGAATATTCCCAAGTTCCACCATGAAGACAATAGTATAATGAATGCTTTTTGCCAGCTAGGTCGCGTAATTTACATTAGAAACAACACAAACAGAAACAAAACCCTCCGAGAGTGTCACAAGGCCCTCCTGTGATAAAAAACAGCAGGAAAACACACTTCACCCATGGATCCTTCCACTGACTTTGCAATCAACTGCAGATTCCTTTTCTTCTGAACAATCCTCAGCCCAGAATGGAATAAATTCAACTATACATTTCTTATAGCATGTTTACGGATCCAATATATCCATCACTTTGTTCGCAGCCATCGCTATAACAGAAAGCATCCAATTTAAACAGTTTTTGATAGTTCTCTGTGTTTGGGACCTATTCACTGCTTCAGACAATTTCTGAATTGACAGAGCTGCTCAAACAGTTGAGAATGAACAGACATTATGCAATTTCCAGAGTAAGAGAACAAAGAAATGCTATTAGAAAGTACAAGTTGGTAATAATGTCACAAAGCCAAGTTAGCAAACACTTAAAAATTACACACTCAGAAGAGGAGATACTTAAGTAACTGAGACACAAACTAGTCATCCTGCAGTCCCAAATCATTTCTTGCTTATATACCTCTGGCAGTTAATAACCACTGAGTTCTTCTGCAGAAAAATGTGTTAAAAACAACTGAAGTGTAAAACAGCAAAAAGCTGCACATTCACCACCCCTCTAACATCCTTCATATCCATCTTCAAGTATTTCTTGAAAAGAACTTTTCATATATTCTGTTCAATCCACAAGTATATGGCACACAAATTAACTCAATTTTTAAACATCCCAGTGCATGAATGTACCAAAAATAAGCATAAAATCAGAGCCAGCCGAGCAACTGCCCAAGAGAATGGCTCCTAGCAAATGTAGCAATTACTAAAACAGGTAAGCATGGTTTGTAAAAAAAAATAAAATCCCAATATTGTCAACACTTTCAGCTGACAGAATTAAGCACTTTCCTGTCACCCTAATACAGAAAGCTGCCTATATAAGGAATGAATACTTTCAGGTATAGCAACACACGCTGTAGCTGCAATATTTTCAAGTCAGGCTAAAATCCACAAAATAAAAAAATATTCGAGATGGAAACTAAAAAAGCTGCCATCCATGGCTACTTGACTACCTAGTCTGAAATCATACCAGAATGTCTGATTTCACAGCAACAAGTTTGAGAAGTCTCTTGAGACATCTTGAGCAGAATACCACCAATCCTACATTTGAAAATATTGAATATTAGTACTGAACATCCGAATAAAAGGCTGAAACAAGACTAGTTTTCTATTCATCTTAGAGTAAACAAAGGAACCTTTTTTCCCCTCAATCCAAGCAAGCAGGTAAAAATGCAGAGCAATTTTGCAAAGCTAATTGGATCTGATGCCTCTGGACCAAACATAGCACAGGTCACATGTATCCTGATCTCAACAGTTTAATTGTATTTTCCCAGAGAAATTAGCAACTTACTCATACTTTTATCAATAGAACATTAATACACAGACATTAAACACAATGACCATCTGTCTTTGAAAACCAAAACCACCCCAATGATCAGAACATGCTGCTCAACCAGTCCTGCTGGAAAGCAAAGGCCCTGAAATGGTCTCATGAATAGGGATTTCCATCTTTAAATGAGGTTATTTTTCTAGTTTTGGCTGTCAGATGCACCAGCTGGTATTCATTTGACAAATTGAGTAAGCTTGGATAGTATTCTAAAATCAAATCAAATCACAGTTTAAATTCTTTGCACATATATACATATTGGAAACAAAATACATACTGACTAAAAATAATCTTGATTCCAGTTCTAACTTGCCTACATTAATTTTTAAGGAAAATGTGTGTTTTAATAATGTCTGTCACCTAACAAATCAAGGATCAGGAAAATGACAACATTCTTTAAGTTACCATCATGTAACTATACTGACCTAATTTTACTGGGAACTAATCTGGAAAACAAGTCTCATGTTTCCATCTTGACAAAGAGTTTGTCTAATGAACCTAGTATTCTGTAATTTATTCTCCAATTAAAAGTAAGATTTGAATCATGTTACCATACATAATGACTGTACTTTCTTGGTTTTGGAAGACAGGTGTCTGCTAGGGAGGGCAGGAGCCTCCCTTGGAATGAAAATTAAAGACCCCCCCTCCTTCCGAATTATTCTAATTTTGAAATCAATTTTGCTGTCAGGCAAAGATATGAGGATAGGAATAACAGTTCTTTACTAGTGTGCATAACGAGGCACACAAACAACAATAACTACAGCGTTAACAGCAAAACAGAGCCAGGGGCCCCGTGACAGCTTTCTCGGCTGAGACGGGCAGGGACGGAGGAGAGGCTTTGCTCCACAAACGCCCTCGGGCAGAGCCGGTGCTCCTGCAGGGCTCCGAGGAACACTCGGCTGGAACAGCAGGGATGAGCTGAGATCCTGGGCCGGTGGCTGAGGTGGATCAGCAGCTCCATGGTGATACCTGGCACTGCCACACGTCCCGGCAGGACAGGGGGTGCGAGGCCACCAACGAAGAGGGAAGAAGGAGAAGAAGCAGCAGCAGCAGCTCTGTCTGGGTGATGGCAGACCCTTCTCCCCGCAGCAACAGCTCCCAGCAAAGTGTCCTTCTCCGAAGCTGAAGAAGCCGCCAAACTGTGCCCGCCCTCCCCTTTTCCTGCCCCCTTCCCCCCTGGGCCCGGCCGAACTCTTTGTGGTTTTTTAGCACCCACTGAGTACCCGCACCAGGTTTTCCTCGCAACTAATGGGTAAAAATTCCATAGGTGAGCCAGAACTAGAAAGACACCTAACTGTGGCAGCGGCCTCAGGGGAGACAAAGAGTTCCACTGTCCCACCCCAAACCCCTTGAGAAGGGCGGCCCAGGTGTTCTGATTGAGTTTGAGTCCCTGGGGGGTTCTCCCTTGGTGTGCTTCTACTGGTCCCTGACCTTGAACTCCACCCTCAAGGGTGGAGACGCTCGGGGGTTCTGTCCCTCAAAAACCCCTGCTGTGCCTCTATTCGGGGCTCTCTGTTCTGGACCTGAATTTGTTCTCCTGCTGAATAAATGGTTTCATGAACGGGAGCCCGTCTCGGTTAGTGTTTCATGCTGGTCCCCAGAATCCTGCTGCTTCCCTGGACGAGATCCTGAGGTTGTCGATTGCAACACCTAACCCCCAACACTGTTCTTACAGAGGAACGTAGACCATTGATAAATCAAGAATTCCACAAATAAAACCATACAACGTAACACTCCAGTCCAGAATTAGATACGTCTTGGCTGATTTTCAACAGTATTAAACAAGCATCCACTCTATCATATTTTAAATTGGCAACAGTTTCTTCATGATCATCCCTCTAAGTAACTATGGGAAAGCATCCAGACCTCAATGGAATTATGAAAAAAAATCAGAAAATTGACCATGCTTTAAATTAAGATATTTTTTGCTTATCTTGTGTGCCTTAAAAAAAACCCACCATGCGTGTTAAATCTAGATGACATACAAATTCTGCTCTTAACAACTCAGATTCCTGCTTTTATATGAAAACTATAAGGAGATACAATTTTTTTTTCTGCTCACAAATAGTTCTGACCTTTTCATGGAGGATCTTATTTTTCAGAATTTTAATCATGTTTATAAAATTTACAAACTTACCTATTTACCACCTTTCCCCCATCAGTCTGGGGGCAGAAGCTGTTACTGTCTTGTTTTTACGGTATCTGGTGGTCCCCAGCCCTCATCTCTCTCACGTCTTCACACTAATTACCATCCTATGTTTAATAACTCTGAATACAACCTGTCTGTTTGCCCTCCCTCCCTCCTCTATCTCAGATCAGTTGTTGTTAGCCAGCTGGTTTGGGTCCTGCACTCCCCATGCCCATATGAATAGGAAATGATGGACCAAGAAAAATACTTTCCTTCCAGAGTAATTCAAAGCTAGAGGACTTACTGTAATTTTCTGACTTTTAATAGATGCCAGCATATACCTACACGGGGAGACTTAGTGGTCCAGAGACACCATGACACTGAAAAGACATCTAACACAGCAGGCCTTTGGAACATCCCAATCCCAAGCCTACTCCCATCCAATGCTGCTGTTAGCTTTGCCAGGGATTTCAGTAAGAACCAAAGAAAAAAGTCCGACAACACTGCTCAAATATATGCAACCCAATTTGGTCTAGTCTAGTGGACCAAACATGATCTTGTGGAAGTCCACCCTGCCCACTGCAGGCAGAGATGAACTTTAAGGTCCCTTTACACCTACACCATCCTGGGATTCTAACAATTTAAAGGATAAAATTGCTAAAATTCAAGAGTGTAATTTACAGCGCAGCTTCATCCCAAGCGCCACATTTACATCCCTGTGTCCACACACCACCATCACGGCTAATGCTGTGAGACTGAGAATGTATGAATGTATATTTGGAATTACAGCACATAGCAGGCTTCAAAAGAATTCAGTGTTGTAGACACAAGCTCCACTACATACTGTCCTACTCAGTCAGCAGCTGGAAGAGCCAGGGCCTGCTGGAAATGACTCCAGAATGGACTGGTAAAGATTCCCTCTTCTCCCTGCTGTCCTTTTGGTTTATTTTAATTTTTGCTAGAAACTGAGCTCATTTTTCACAAGTCTCATTTAATTTGTCTCATTTAACTTTCCTCTGAAAGGACACGTGCATAGGACCCGTCCCACAGGGAACTTCTGTTGCTCCAACCTGAGGCGGTATCTCAACCGCTGGCACCGTGCAGCTTTAGCTCAGAACCCTCTGAGGAGATAAAATAACCCCATAAGATATAAAATATCTACTTCAAACCTCCTTAATCAGCTTCCACAGAAGAAACCAAGAACGTCAAAATATTTTCTCTGTTCCTTCAGAAAGCCCAACCTGAACTCAAACACTACTCTTCCCAGTCTGTTTTCCTCTTTGTAAATACACCATGTGGAAATAAGCTGGAAATACTTGAAGTTAAAAACACTAGTCAGGAGCAAGAAGTGCACACAGGAGAAGAAACTGGAAAAATTAAAGAGGATTGAGGAGGGGGAGAAATGAATCTTTAAAGGAAAGAGAGGGTAAAACAGAGGTCTTGCTTTTTGGGTTTTTTTGGGGTTTTTTTTACAGAAGTATTACAAGTATGTTGAATACTTTATTTGAATTAGTTTGTTCTCATATTGCCAGAGGAAATAATTATCCACAGTTGACTGAAACAAAAGTAACGTCCTACTGACAGCTTTCCCAGGTAAGTAAGTACATATCCCTATAAAAAGTCAATCAAACATATTGTATTGTTGCAGTTATCTTTCAAGCATTTTCTTGTATTCGGCAAAATCCGAAGTGCTAAGGTTTAATATACACAAACAACTTGGGCTTTGGGTTAAAACAAGAGGAAAGACAGAAAGAAAGAACATACCTTACAAAGGATTTTTCATCTGTGAATCCACACTTACAGTAAAAGAACAGTCTTTTTTTTTGTGTAGTTAACAGTCTGGTAACACTACAGACCAGATCTTAGATTCTGAGTGAAATGCAGCAAAGGGGATTTAAATGAGAGCATTTCACTTGACTCTCATTTATTTGATAGCTGGCTACCTGTTCCATGCAGGAAAACTGGGACTCGGCAGAAGTGCAT
This sequence comes from Parus major, assembly GCF_001522545.3. Lineage (NCBI taxonomy): Eukaryota > Metazoa > Chordata > Aves > Passeriformes > Paridae > Parus > Parus major. The sequence goes on along the minus strand of NC_031796.1, from coordinate 19,776 downwards.
ATTCTGCTTTAAGTCACTTCTTCAAACCTTCCAACAGGGGAACACACAGTTGAGTAAGTACTTGAAGGACAGGGCTTATTTATATACCTTTTATCTTTCATGGCATATATAAGCGATATTTAACATAAGCCTGACTACTTCAGATGATGTGTTTAAACTATGAGTTATAAATGAAGCCATTGTATGAGTATATTTGGAATTACAGCACATAGCAGGCTTCAAAAGAATTCAGTGTTGTAGACACAAGCTCCATTCCATACTGTCCTCCTCAGTTAACAACAATCAGGAGTTTCTGGCTTCATCCCACAACCGGCAGCAAAAATGGAGATATACAGAATTACACTTCTGGCCAAAACAACTGTGGCTCCTCATCCTGATGCAAGTGAAGATTCTTTTTAACAGGAGAAACCATATAACCTTAAAGCAAGCTGCCAGGGGTTCACAAAGGGAATCACAAAGAGCAAAGTCCTCAAAGCCTTGAAGAGATAAACAGTAGCATGCAGAAAACACTCTCACTGTGAGAGCCCCAGAGTAAGCCGAACACTTCCCCCTATACACTGCTCCATCTTATTTTTAGTCACATCCTGCTGTTTACGCCACAACCAGCCACACCGCATCATTTCTTACGCGTAATGTTTATTCAAATTTTCCTGCAAAACTTACCTAGATATCAGTCAGTCAACAACTTGTCGTGCTTTATGGCTGTTTTTTTTTCTTCCTGACTCTTCACAAAGAGCCTGAGATCAGAATATGGAATAGCAGGCCTGCTGCCAGCAGACTTCCTGCACTCCAAGCCTGAAGCATATGGGTAAGCTCTTAATACAATACAGAAAGACACTTCTTGAATGTAAGCGGGCAGGATTGGCTTTACACAGAAATTCAGCACAAGTGTCTAGACTACGAACAAGGTGCCAGCAGATATAAATCTGGGGATTTATAGTATAGACAGTTGACAGGAAAGGTTTAAGCTGCCCAAATTCCAGAACTGCACATTGCAGCCAGCACTTGCGTCCATCAGACACAAGAGCACAGGTGGCAGAATGTGACATCTGAGAAGGGTAAATAAATCTACACATCCACACTCAGCTCTACTGCATTCACAGCTAAACAGGTAATCGTTAATACTGCAAGATTATTCTTATATTGCATTACTCGTAAACTGAGGAAAACCAGCTCAGAGCACACGGTAGATAAAGAGACAGACTCATCACTTGAAAGGTTTGTACGGTTGCTCGGTTTCCAGATAATGATGAACAGCTAAGTAAGCTTATGTTAAATGACTTAATCTTCCTTTAATGATTGTTTTATCCAGACTTGGAAAGGTTTTTCATTTGCCTCCATTTATGAAGAACGTTTATTTGCATCTGATTTTTAGCAGTTGTGCTGGAGTCAAAAACCTTGTCTACACAAAAACACATGCACATGTCATCAGTAAAGGTGATGGCCAGCTCCTCAGCCATCAGCTGACGACGGCCTGATCTGCTTTTTCAGCTGCCTGCCTGTCTGTGAGGACAAAAGCAATGCAAAAGTTTATCATAATGGCTTTCTTAGTGCAAAACTTTAATTGTAACCAGGCAACATTAGAGAACACATCAGGTACCTACAAGCCATACCATGGACTTACGTGAGTGCTGAAACTTGTCACAAAAAGTTAACTAATTGAGGGGATTATTCCAAAATGGTGCCTTCATATCTGACTTAAACTATATTCCTTAAGAGAAATAATTTGGTAAAAAGATTAAACAACTACATGCACACACAAAATAACATTTGTTAACTCACTTAAGAAATCTGCACATGTATCCACCAATTTCAACTCTGATTTCTACTCCCAAAGATCCAAACGACAGTAACACAACAAGGAAAATTAATTCAGTGCAAGGACTAGGGGTGTATTCAGTAGGCTTGGACAGAATCTTTATTGACCAGATTTGGTAAACCGGGCCTCTGGACACTTACAAGAGCAGAAGCAGTTAAAAAAAACAAACAAAAAATAGAACGCCACCACCACCACACAAAGAAATCGGCAAAATCAGAGTCCAAAGCAAAGCTTAGACACGTTACGAGGATTCCTGCAGCTACAGCTATGCGGGGGCTGGAAAGATCCTGGCAAAGTCTCTGTGGCGAGACAACGTACACTGACAGGAAAGCAGCTACATCTGCCCAGAAAATGTGATAAACACCAAAGCCCTCTTTGAAAGCCTGTCTGTGTCTGTGCAGAAATTTTCTCCACACTGATGCATAGTATTGACAGTCTGAGCAAGTCTGCAACAAGAACCTAGGTCTGAAAAAGGGTACAAATTCACAATTCCCCCTAAATTTCCCTTGCTCTGTGCAAATGCAAATGATATTCTTCAATTTTCATTTCAGATGTTTTACAGCACTTCGTGCTGCTCCTGTTTCTCTGTATTTATAGTGCTGACCATTTTTATTCAGAATAAATGCTGAGAAAGTAAACTTGTTCACACTCTGAGCTTCCAATTTTTCAAGATCCATTCCAATCTAATCCTTTGCTCCTATCCCTGCAACACCTTAAAAACTAATGCCATCCACAGGTTTTACCAGTACACTCTCAGTTCCTCCATCCACGTTACTAAGCAACCTGTTAACCAGCTCTGCAGCCACTGTACAGCACTTCTGATTATGCCACATCCAACTTTTCTGACAAAAATACCACAGGCCACCGTATTGAAGCACTTCTAAAAGCAAGAGGGAGAGTTTTTCACCTCATTAAGAATTTTTTCTTATCATTTTAGAGCAGCAATTTGCTCAAGACTAGTTAGTAGTGCTAAAGATAAGGACTGAGATCTTCAGTCCCCATTTCACGGGGCAAAGTCTAAATCAAATTAACAGAGCACTCCATTACATAGCCTCTAAAAAAAAAGTCCTCAATTTCATGGATGAATCAAGTTGAGGCTTACATAATACAAAAAGCCAACTTTTTTACTGCCTAGAAGCTGGTCTAGCAGGCATCACAGCAATACTCCTCTGACTTACTCCCCTCACACATTCTCTGAAATGCCAGCAACTAAAATCCCAGCAGAGCCCCCCATGACTGAAAATACTTCTCAAGTTGGCAAAAATAAATACTTGCATCTCTTTATCTTTGAAAACGTACACTGATTTAGAATGACACCATTTGGCCTGTGATCACAACTTGTAACTGGCAAGAACTCCCACTGTTATTACTTTTTGGGATAACTGCTACCCACATAGTGCCAGATGGTCCTTTCCACCTCTGCTGAGGAGGTGGAGCAGCACAGCCTGCTGTCAGCATTACGGCTTCTTCATTTTCTCTGAATCAAGACAGAGATGATATTACCGGACTGAAGAGAAAGCGGGTGGGCACATGTAGCTCCACTACAGTTTCAGCCTTCAAAGAACAGCAGTCTTTTCTTTCACGGTGCCTGTTACACTAAATCCCCACTCCTGAAGACATGGAACCAAGGGATGTCATGGCCCCCATGCAGGTATTAACCAAAGGCTGGTGCCAGTGAAAAGCTGCTCAGAAGGATTTCAATCAAACACAGACGTTCTAACTGTGAAGCTGAGTATCTCATACTAACAACTGTGTGAAGCAGCAGGAAACTGATCTGGGGTCCTCTAATCAAATCTTAACTGAAAATTAAATAGGAAAATCATTTGAGTAAGAAGAGAAAAAATCATTAAGTAAGAAAATGGGGGATTTGTCCCTCCATAAAATATAAATTAACTACTAAGCAAAGATTATGCAGAACTGCAAAAGCTGCTGTGAAAGATAATCAGCATTAGAGCCCAACTTACACAGAAAGCAACAGATCAAGCAGCACACAGCTACACACACGCAGAATACCTGCCATAACCCAGATCATTTTGCAAATATCCTCAAATACAAAGTCACATGAAGAACACCAGGGCCTGCAAGCTGGGATAAATCAGCAAAATCTGCAGGCACAAGCATTTACTTTGACCATTCAAATCACACTATCCACCTCTCCACAGGCTCAGTTTAACAACTCTCATGAAAGTCACACACACACACCCCCCCACACACCCACCCTTTTGTCTTTCTTCTCCAAGCATCACTTATTTCTAAAAATCTATCCTCACTATTTTACTTTGGTTTTCCCTCCTCAGAACCCTTCCATATTCTATGCCATAACATCTCTGAAGGATAGAAAGTTGTTTATCTGTTTGCCTGCTAAATTGCCTTTAGCTGAAGACTTTCCTCTAGAGCACTTGCAAGGACAGCCTAGCTTAAACCATTCCAGTTATCTATCCAGTCACCGACCCCTTCTGCTCCCATATCTTCTGCTCAGTCAGACACTGAGCAGAGCAGAGACAGGAAACCAGGAATGTGTCTGCTCTGAAGGTGCCTGGAGAAACGGGAGCACAAGGGTCTTAGGCCCAAAAAGACAACACTTTTTGACCAATTTCAAATTTCAAGCACCCTATATAAATAAATAAATGAATAAATGCTCCCATACCCCAGTCCTGGTGAACTACAGAACATACAGGCTTTCCCACTGATACTTCTCAGCATTAAAAACATGAAACTAATTTCTACAAAATCACTTTGTACCTTTATCTCCTTGTTACTAGGCCTCTTCGCACCGCTATCTGGAACATTAAGGGCGCCTTAATATAAATAATTAATAAAAAATAATTTCTAGACAGAGAATAATCCTATGCTAAACAATGGAAGATAGGGCAAAAAAGGAAAATCACCTCTTACTAAAGAGGTAACTAAAAGGACCGACCACAGGAATACTCTCATTTCACTGTTCAGCACACTCTGGTTACACACTGTTCCTTCACTTTCTTATATTTCTTCATTTAAAATGCCAACTTTAGGAGACCCAACCCAAGAAGTTAGAATAGCAGCTCACTTTTACCAATGGAGATAGTCTGCACCTGAATCTCCTGTACCAGACTGGTGGGGCAAACAGGACTGCTAACTCCTCTTGATCAACTCTACCAGTAAGCAACTTCAGGCCAAGAACACCAGAAGGCAGCAAAATGCGATTATTCTTTTTACCTTACACCCAGATACCTGGTTGAGCACAGCTGAGAAACCAGCAGCTTTAAGCAAGAATCACCAGCTGGATGATGGGACAGGGCAGGCAAAACTTCCTCAAAGAGCAATAAAGACCTTTATTTTCTTTTGTGCCACTTCTCTAAAATAATAAAGCCAATAAGCAATATTCCATCTAACAAATGCAGAAATAATCTAAATCCTCCAACACACCTCCAGAGACAGGACCAGGAATCAATTAGCATTTTTTCCTTTCCAGCGTCTTCTCACAGTTTTCTTTGTATTTTCTCCTTGACTTCATTGAAAATAGTATTTCATAACCTCAGCCAGAGGCAGACCACTGGAAATGCTGAGCATGGCATCAAAGCCCATCAATAGAGTATTTATATTATTACCAATATTTAAGCCAATGTTGAAACACTGACAGGATCCAACTCAATGAGCTTCGCACTCCACAATTCAAGGAAAGAAAATTCACCTCCAGGGAAGTCCGGATTGCTAACAAGGTGTCTGGCAGGAACAGAAGAGACCATTATTGTTTCCACATTAAAGACACTTAAGACACTTTCAAGAATATCAGTTAATGCTTTTCAGCCTGTTAAAGGCAATGCACAACTGCTTTCTGAACCACTAACGCTACAAATATTCAAACTCCCATTCTGAAAGATTTTTTACACTTCTTAGTTTTGGTATTTTTCATATGCACTGATGGTTTTTCTGTTTCATATGTGTTCATCAAGGTTCTCATCCAAACTAGGAAGGAAACGCAAAGTTTTAAGAAAGACACCTGAAGAGAACACAAAAAAAGGAGGAAACCATTCACACCCATGTACAAGGCTTACTTATTAAGGCATATAAAAAACATAAATTGCAGCAGAGGTGTTTCCTACTGACTGCTTTATAAATGCATTAAATAATCTGAACACAGAAAAACAGCAGCTATCTGTCAAATATTATTGTACCTGCCATGGAAATCGTACAGGCATGAAAGGGGAAAATCAAATAAATACCCAACATATTTAAAAAGAAAGTAAGTAAACAAGAAGGTCCCCATCATAAAATACAAATCAATCATCTGTTTTCTCACACTTCTTAATTAAGAACAAATATTCAGTGTGACTTGCAAGTAACAATTCACCTATCCAAAATACTTCCTCCTTCCATTAATGAAATTGTTACAAATCATGAGATCACTACAATTCAACCATAATTGTCGATTACAGCTGATGTAAGCAAAAATAATTGAATATTCACCAGTAAAGTGAGGAACTCAGAGAAGAGCGATGCATTTACCCTATTCATTGTTATTTGGCATTTTTCCCTCAACTGTCAAGCTATTCTGTATTTTAATCTTAAAAATATTCCCTGCAGATGACGGTAAATGATGTAATTCAACTAGTCAGCTGAATTTCATTAGTGGTGTGATATGAGCTTCAACCTTTACACATTGGAAATCTGCAAAGGGAAATCGGCAAATCTGATCTCTGAAAACCAAGTCAGCTAATTCCAATGGCAGAGAACCAGAATATATGGAAATCCGGATGTAAAGACAAATCATTTCAAAACACAAGCAGATCTCTGCTATTTCACATGCTACCTACTGTAAAAGAAATTACCACAACTTTACAAATTAAGAATTCCAGGACAGAGCAGCAAGAAGGCTTGTCTCCATTCTTCCAAGCTCTGGGAAGGCCGGGATAATGGCAGACACCCTTTTGATATTTGCATACACTTCCAGCACAGCGAGGAACAAACACAGCTTTGAGCTTGCTCCGCTTTGATCGGCACAGTAACGTCACAAATGCTCATCAGATGACTTTTCAGTAACTTCTGTGAAACGAGGCACCATGAATGGAACCACTTGTGGTGCAAGAAAGGATCGTTCATCTACCCCAGGACCTCCACTCCAGACATATCACTCCATTCTTTCTCATTAAGTACAAGCGAACAGCTAATGAGCAACAAGTTGCCCCAAGATTCTGAAATTACAACTCTTACAACAAATGCCTCCGCAGCCAAACAGCAAAATTAACAGCAAACCTGCCCTTACTCTGCAGAGCTCCCAGTCTGCCCAGGAAGATGCTCCTCCAGTCACAAATATGTTCTTTTCATAAATGACAAATAAATAACAAATGCTGGTAAGAGCTGAAATGTCAACACGCATGATTCATCACTCTCTTCATTAGTGATGCCAGCTCAAGAGACAACACCACTCTCCCAGATTACTTCCCTGCCTTCCATTCCCTAGCTCACACAACATCGCTCCTCAGCAGTAGCAGGGCTCTGGCGGCGTGCAGAGACCTGCCCGTATAGGAATAGTAACATGAACTCACCCAGATCCTGTGTGTTCCTCAAGTATCTGCATGCGCCTCTGCCAAATTGGCTCTTAAAGGATTCCTACCTCAGGTTACTTCTTCAGCAAAGCTAAATAATCCTCTTCTTTACAATGAAACAGGACAGACAGATGGGAGAGGAAAGGGGAAAGAAAGCTACTCAAATTTTAAGTTCAAAAAAAGCAACATTTTTAGTAAATAAGCCCTCCACTCAGAGCAAGAAAAAACTTCATCAAAATCTTATAAAAATTACTGAGGAAGCAAAACTTGGACCAAAGTTTTCTTTATGCAGAATACATAGAAACCCAACTATTGCATACGTTTTATAAAAGCCATGAATAAGTAATGATTCCTTCAAGTCAAATAATGACACAACATGGCACAAACCCAAAGCTGAGTCAAATCAGCACATGGTACTTTTAATGTTTTATCATTACTAATTGATGTTCTCTCACAGAGTATTTTTCAATATAAAGTTTCTCATGCCACATTATAAATTCTGTTATTTGATGAATTCTGGAAAGACGGGGAATAAATGCCACGCAGGAAGAAAGCCAGGCTGCTCAGGGAACTCAACAGATTATTCAAAGATTTCTCTTCCTAAGGAACTGAAGCACCATAGTCCCATTACCACAGCACCCAGAGCACAGAGCATTTTTATTCACCACCTAGCAAAGTAACTTCTGCTCTCTCATCAGAATCCAGGTAATTCCACGCTAAATTCCTCTCCAATGTGTCCAGCATCCTTGATAAACTAGATCCCTTCATGACAGGCTGCGGAAGCAGAAACCCAAGGCACCCTGAGATGGGACAGCTTCGCAAAGGATAATTCCAAGGCTGGGCTGTAAATAACCTTTCTAATGCAAGTCCACAAAACAAGTGCTATTTCCTCTAAGTAATGTAAGGTTTGTATTTAAAGTAATTACTTTTTAAATTAATATAAGACAAACAATTGCATTTTAGACCCATACAGTAATGGGACTGGAACAATTCTAAGTAACATAATTAGAATTTGGTTTTTCCAAGCTCATAAAATCCAGCTGGCAAATAAACCAGAGACAAATGACTCAGTTCACTGGATGAAGTATTTGCAGGTAGGTGTAGTGAGCTTCAAACACTAATTTATCTCCAGTGAGTGCAACGGGCATGTTCTCCACCTTCAAGTTAAAATGAAGGTGCCATTCTGGGCTGGGCTGGGCTAATTTTCTTTGCAGTAGCTCACGCAGGGCCATGTTTCAGTTGAAGACTTGAACTACAAGATTCAAAAACAACCAGCGGGCTCAGTTCTGTTATCACCGATGACCACGGTAACCTCCCAAAGCCCTTACCGGCAATGTCACCGTGTCCTACGTCACCACAGGGCTTCACGTGTCCTAAGGAAGCTGAAAGAATTCCTAGAGGTGGGCACATATTTTATCACATTACCGATCAGGCTGACTGCGAGGGTTATAACCAATGACATAACAAAGGCCGCAAGACTGTGAGTATTTGTGGAGTATTAAACATAAACCATTCACTTTCTGTACACCAAAAGGTGCTGTCTTAAGGCTTTGTGCAATACTCCAGACACAAGTTCCCAAATGGCATCAACCACGCAGAGAGCTCACAGCTGCCATAAAGGATAAACCCAGCTGGTCTATTTCCTACTCCTGCATCCTCCTCCTGTCACTTCCACGTTCTACAGGTCAAGTTCAGTTTGTTGATCCAGCAAGAAATGAACTCCACAAAATAAACAGTTGTCATTCAAATAGCAGCCGCTCAAAAGTTGAACGAAGCACATGACAGAGGGTCCACGACGCTGCAGGTGGGAGAACAGGGGTGAGAGGTTACCAGTTTGGCACTATTGAAAATCTGCCTAACCTCATCAAGAAACAACACTCAAAGCCATTTGCTTGTCTGGATGTCAAAGGAAATAACCATTGTTCTCTAAAGAAAATTCACTCTCAAAAGCTGAAAGAATCAATGCTTATACATCAAAGAGACAAGAAATAAGGCTTTTGCTTTTGAAAGAATTTCAAAGCAGAAATTTTTTTTAATAGTGCGAAACATGGATTACAGGTGTTACCAGGCTCTTACGTTTAACCACCACCTTGATAAAACATAAGGAAGGACATAATCCTTCTCTTTCTCTAATGAGAAAAACCATGCACAAATTTGTGAGGGTCACAAGTCAACTTTTTTGTTTTTAATGTACTAAGGGGTTGCTTTAGTTTTCTGGCTTCCTTCTTATTGTTTTCTTTTGCAGTCTAACAAAAAAGTAAGAAATGTTACTTTGAATTTTAACAAGCATCCTGAAATTAAACAAAATACCAGACTATAAACTAATGAATACTTAGTATAAATAACTTAAATGTGTCACAACAAGGTCTGGCAGCAAAGCGTTCTTCTGGAAATATACATTATCCCATACTCGCAGAACTCAGAGTACAGAGTGCATAATGCTGCGTGCGATACATATTTGGGCCTTAAACCATTTGCATTTATGGTCATTAATATTAATAAGTGAGAATTTGCAAGCAGAAGTTAGGAATGCTTGTCTGCAATGTTATTAATTCATCTTGTGAAAATTCCCTGCACATAACAGATATGCTCATGGATTTCTCAACATCAACGTATATACCACTGGTATTTCTAAAGGTTTAACTGAATGTACATCTAGGGCATGCAACCTGAAACTTATCTAGCATATCCAACCCGGAAGCTCACACAGGATCCTGGGAAAACCAATGGAAAAGACAGAAAGATGAGAACTAGAGAGGGGTTGCTACGAGGCAATGAATAGTGATAAGGAGTTTATTTTATAAAATTGTATTTGCCATCCTGTTACCGTGAACATGTAACCAGTATTCACACAGTAATTACAAGTCTACATTGCAGGCCAGGATGCTACAATATTCTATGGCCACAGCAGAGATCCAAACAGCATACGAACCCGCCACTCAAACAAAACTGGGGTAAATTTGGAGGACACGGTCTTTGACTGTGTAGGATGCCCTTAGGATGAGTCACTACAAAAAAGAAGCACAATTCTAAGTGGTTTGTTTATTTTCTTAGAAGCTCAAGAGTCATAAAAGCCACAGACCTCAAACTGGCCAAGGTAGTCTTTGCCTAAGCATTACCGCTCTCTTTCCACCAACAGTTTGTTTGCAGAGCCAAAAAAATGAGATTTTGATTATGACAAGTGGCAATATATTGTACTTTCTGCATTCAGCCACAGGACTATCACGCATTTCCTACGTAAACATTCCTCCACACCAACTGCCTATAATCTAAAGTGTCTCTCACCACACAAAGTAAAAAGCTTCACGTGACTGTAACCAGCAAATCCTGTTCAAAACACTCTCACCAAAAGGCACTTATTGCACCAGTTCCTTTTTCCTTTTTAATACATGCCTTAGGAATGGATGTTTCCAGGTGCAGATTTGGAAATTAAGTTCTACGGATTGAATAAGGAAAACAGACAACACCCAACCTTTAGCATTTTCCAGGAATCTTTCCATGCTCCAGCCTGAGCTGGATGGGTCTCCCAGCCATGTTATTGCTTTCCAAAGCACGTCTGCCGTATTTCTTCTTCTCCCAATCCAACACCGATTTGCCTTCGCTCCTATACCGAAGCTATGTTGCACTCCCCTGCGGTATTAATCGGCCTCCATAATTTATTTCAATTCTCCAGATATTTAATTTTCCTTGCACTATTTTCACCTTTATAAAAGCCTAAAACCCACGCTGGTTCATCATTGTCTAAACCAGCTCACCGACACCAGCTCCGGAACTTCCCAACAAAAACGGGGATGAGAATCTGCCTTTTTCTTCCAAAATACCCATCTGAGCGCCGTCTGCCTCATCATCTCGCATAGCTTTTTTTGCATTTTAGCCCCCACCGACCAACCCACGCCTGTAACAGAGAAATACAGTGTGTCATTAGACTCCACATGCCGTACCCCTCCGCGGGCGCAGAGGGAGGGGGCTTAACCCTCCTGGTGTCCGCTGCAGCGGGGGCGAGGGCGGTGTGCGCTCGCATCACGTGTGCAGTACCTGCGGCACCTCCCGCTAAACGCGGCGTGAGAAAAACGGCCTCCCTGCAGCCTCCCCCGGGCCCGAGGGGTCGGATCGGCATTCCGCAGGGCGGAATAAACAGCGGTAACTCGCTGCTCGCGTCGACCCCGCCTTTCCCAGCCCTCGCCGCCGCCGCCGCCGCATCCCAGTCGAATTAGCGAGGCACCGACGGCGCCTGCTCCCCCTGCCTGGGAGTCGCGGGGAGGAGCCGCCCCCCACCCCAGCCCTGCTGTTGCGGTCCCCTCGGCCCCGTCCCCCGCCCGCGGGAGGGACGTGGCGGGGGTCGCGATCTCTCCCCCCTCCCCCCCACCGCCGGGCGTTGCCCCCTCGCGGTGTGTCCCTGTCGTGTCCCACCCTCCCCTCTATAGCCGCGGGGCTCCACCAGCACCCTCGCGCCCAGCGCTCTACTGTTCCTTACCTGGCGCGGGAGGCTCCCGGCGGCCCCTTTCAGAGCGCGGCTGAGCCTTCCTCTCTCCGCATCGCCGGGAAGCGCCGCCGCCGCGGCGAGCGCGCGCCCGAAGGGGAGGGGACGGGGGCGGCCGGTCTCGCCCCTCCTCGGCGGCTCCTTCACTGCCCGCCGGCCACAGCGCCCCCTCCGCCCGTTCGTCCGGGCCCGCCGCAGCCTCCCCGGGGAGCCGCCCCTCCTCCCCTGCCCTTTCCTCTTCCCTGCCCTGGTTCCTTCGCTCGGTCGCTCCGAGCTCGCCGCCGTCTCCCGGGAGCCCGCAGAGGGCGGGGAAGGGAAACGGCGCACGGGCGCGCGCGCTCCCGGGGCTCCCTACCCACCACCCCCCATGAACGCACGGAGGGGCGCGGCCAAGCGCGGATTCATGACGAGGGCACGGCTATACAAAACAGGCGCGCCACGGTCCACGGTCCTCTAGAGCGCAGCCTGTGCTGCGGGCGATTGCTCTCGGGTCCGCGCTGCGGGCATTGCCTTTCCTTCCTTTCCTTTTCCTCCCCACCCCTTCCTCTCCGGCCGTACCTGGCGCGGGCGGAGGATACGCCTCGCTGACACTTTGCCGCCTGTACTCGGCCCCGGCCGGGAGCGAAGGAGCAGCGCCCGCGCCCGGCGAGCGACGGAAGCTTTGGCGGGAGGCGGGCGGGGTGCCGTGGGCGGGGGGCAGCGCACTGGCGGCGGCGGTGGGGGCCGGGGCTTTGGCTGAGAAGCGGGACGTGCTCCAGCCACGTGCGTTCGCAGCTCGGAAAGCCGATCGTATACTGGGTTGCCTCCCCACTCCTGTGGGCAGCAGGTCCAGGGCCCCTCCGCCCCGCTCAGGTGAGACCCCACCTGCAGAGCTGCATCGAGCCCTGGGATCTCGGCGCAGGAAGGACATGGACTTGTTGGAGGGAATCCAGAGGAGGCACCAAGATGATTAGAGGGGTGGAGCAGCTCTGTTCTGAGGCAAGGCTGAGAGAATTGGAATTGTTCGGCCTGGAGAAGAAACCTCGGGTGATCTAATTGTCCCTTCCACTACCTGAAGGTAGCCTACAAGAAGGATGGAGAGAGACTATTTACAAGGGCCCGGAGTGACAGGACAAGGGGGTATATCTTCAAACTGGATGGTCTTCAAGGTCCTCTCCAACCCAAACCATTGTATGATTCTGTGAGCTGCAGGGAGGGTCGTCCACAAGGGAGGGAGTAGGAAACACCTTCCAGAGCAGCTCCACGGGCCAGGAACAGACCTCTGTCAGCTTCAGCCTCTGTCAGCACCTGTGCAGGGCCAAGTCAGCAAAGGGTTGAACCTGTTCCTGCAGGTACTGCTCGGCCAGGGCTGCCAGAGGGACGTTTGGGTGCTGACACGTCATGATGCGATGGAACACAATGGCCCTGGTGCCTGTGACCACCTCCAGGTACCTACCTCTAGGTGTGTGGCAGCACCACCACTGACTTCCATTGGTTCTTCGTAACAAATGAGACTTCTGGGAATAATACCTGGAAACTGAAATGTTTTACTGATCATCACATACAGCTGAAGACCAGAAGCACAAGGAACACCCAGGAAATGCTGCATTTCCTGTTAAAGCTAATATAAACACTTAGTTAAATTCCCTAAATAGTGTAAGGTACTCACTGAAACCACCAATCCAATTAGCATCTTGGCATTGCCTAATTGTCCATATGAATGAAATGTAACTGACAGAAAATAGGGGTTCTCATAAAAATGAAAAACATTATTTTTTCACAATAAAATTATATGGTAAACAGAACACTGTGTTTTCACTGGGTATTTCCCTTTAAGAAAACTAATATTTATGTCTTGGTCAACTAAATAATCTTTTTAGTCCAGTACAAAATGTTCCCTTTAATTAAATTATCTCCACTCCCTTGGGATGGATGCCTCATTAAACCTCCTGGGTGCAGATCGCTTGCCTCCATCTCACCCTGGAATGGTTAAGAGCTTTACATCACATCTGCCCACAGTGCCAAATTAATCACCAAATAAATTAAGCAATAGGATAATCTTCAGTTGTGAGTCAAGAAAATGACTCGTACAAGGAATAAACTGCAATAGAAAGATTCCTGCCTCCGAAATGTTAATGAAACCCAAAGAGAGCTGTGCTTTGGGTTTTACATGTATTTATAGCAGAACTGACGAACGAGATGCCAAGTTTCTGGAATTAAGTTGGGACCAGAGTGAATGCAGACTTGTCATCCACATCAGCTGTTAGTGCAGTCGCTGGGTTTTGCCTTCACAGGACAGCGGCATCACAGGAGGCAGTGCAGCGAGCACTGCAACAACAAATTACAGTAGGGAAACCTTCCAGGAACGTTTTCCTCTAAATCCATACTCTCCTGCCTCCCTCGTTACTTCCTGCGCAAGTGCTTTCCAGAATTGCTTATCGTCTGCTGCCCTTTAGTCCTTTTTAACCACCTGTACTGAGGGGAATACAAAGCCATAATAATTCCCATTTTTCTTTCAGCAACTTTTTAGCATAGCAAATCACTGACTGTGCATAGTTACAGTTTCAATGAGGAATAACAGTTCCACCTACAAGAAAATACTCTCAGGACTGATGTCAACTGCTTATATCTGTATCAATATCACTCCTAAGAAAACAGATTTCAAAGCAAGTTTTTGCTGGAGTTTTAAATATTTTTCCAGTTATTACACTTTTGAGCATAAGGCAGATCATCCCACACATTGGGGAATGGGCACATCTATCCTAATGACCGGGTCCCAGAATGTCTGGTAAGCCACAGAGCAGCGTACAACACCCGGGCCCAAGCTAACACATAAAAGAACTGACTCAAGAAGTTCAGGATTTAGGTACATTTACTGCACAGCAAAAACTTACACTTCAAAATTTTAATGTCGCCTTCCAAAAGCATTACTAACGCAGACCATCCAATTATCATACTTTACCTTCAACCTCCCTGGAAACAGCCATCCTGCAGATGCTCAGGCTTAACAATGGCTTAAGAAAATAAATGTTCATTTCTTTCCTTACAGCCAAGTTTCAAAAATTAGGGTCATCTCTACAAAGTTCTCAGACACACATTTACAAGTGACCATAAAAGCCCAGAGGTAATTTTCCTGGGACAGAGATTACATGCACCAAGGAGCGACACCCCGTAAGGGCAACGCCACATGACCTGCTCCTCACCATGTGCCCCCAGCTATGCCAACTGTGCTCTAACTGTCCTGCATTCACACTGCCTCTTTTATATTCTCTCTTAATACAGGAAAAATCCATAGCCTGACAAATGCTGATAGTACAATCCCAAATCTCCATATTGACATACCTGAGTGACACTGTTATTGACAGAACCCTTCTCCAGTGGCTGCCATCAAACCAGTCATTTATTCAGCCAACACTATTCAAACAGATTGTGTATTCAGTTACTGCTGACATTTCCTGTAGTTTGTTTAATCCACCACAGGGACCCCGATAGGAGAGAGAGGGCATATATATTCAACCCCGGTGGGAGATCCCGCTGCCTCTCAGGGTTCCCCCAGCCATTCCCACTTGGTTATAAAACAAGAGATAATTTTAGCAGCATTCCTTTTGGTTTTTTCTCCATTTAGACAACAAAAGCGAAACCTTCTGAGGAAGCTTTGAGAGCTCACTTGCCATTGACACCTGCAGAGCCTCATCCACCCCTGGGATCCGAGCGTAGGAAGGACAGGGACCTGTCGGAGTGAGTCCAGAGGAGGCACCGAGATGATCAGAATGATGGAGCAGCTCTGCTGCTTGGAAAAGCCAAAAGAATTGGGATTGTTCCACCTGGAGAAGAGACCAAGGGTGACCTAATTGTGACCTTCCGCTATCTGAAAGGAGCCTACGAGATAGACGGAGAGAGACTATTTACAAGGGTCTGGAGTGCCAAGACAAGGGGAAAAGGTTTTAAACTGCCAGAGGGCAGGGTGAGATGGGATACCGGGAAGAAATTGTTCCCTCTAAGGGTGGCGAGGCCTGACACGGAGTGCCCAGAGAAGCTGTGGCTGCCCCAGCCCCAGAAGCGTCCAAGGCCAGGTCAGACAGGGCTCAGAGCGCCTAGTCCAGCGGAGGGTCTCTCTGCCCACGGCAGGGAATGGGACCAGATGATCTTTAAGGTCCTTCCAACTCAAACCATTCTGACTCTATGATACCGTGAGTGATACATTGGCCTCAGCAGCAGCAACACAACTAAAATCTTGGATTCTGGATCAGAATGCTGAGCTGTCGGGACACTTGCTGAGGGCAGGAGCTGCCCATCTAGGAGATATTTACCTTTCAGCCAACACTTTTGTTCACATGCAGGAAAGGTTTTTCCCCTTTTTGATTGCTTCCCACTGGCTTTCCAGATGCCATTTGGCTGAGCGTTTGCCACAGATCTGTTCAGAAGCGTGAAAAAGCCAAAGATTTCTAAACCGGCCATTGAACCACATCTGCCACAGCTCCACTGGAAGTATGCATGCAGGTTATGGGAATAATGAACAGAAAACAGCTGGAGACGTGAGTCCAGTACAGTGTTACCTCTGCTTTACTCACTGAGTTATTCCTGTGCAGTCAGGCCATGGAATTCTTACAGCAGTAACATGCATGCGGTCGGTGCATACTTGGCCCTATGTCAATAACAACCCAACAGGTGATAGAAAACAAAAGGAGGCATGTAGCAAGGACAGCTAAGGCCTAAATCATGAATGAAATCAAACAGGAGCCTCAATTCCTTCATTTCCTAAGCTTAAATCCTTGGCTTTGCAATTCTGACATCATTTTCATTTAATGCTTAATGTTATTTCCCAGAGTCTCTTGGTTTGTTTTTTAGAGGAATGAGAAAAGCAAATGCTCCATCCCATACAGGAGAATTTGAATGCATCAGAAAATTTTGACAAAAGTATTATTATTAAGACAATAAGATTTAATTTGATTGCCACTTTTTTAGAAAAGTAAGATTTCAATTAATTTAATTTTATTTAATTTCAACTGTACTTGGAAAAAAGATTGCTTCCAAACATGTTTCCAGGCTTTTGCAGAGTGAGCTTTCCCTCCAGACATATGCGCATACTTCCCTACTATTTTCCAAATTTTTCCAGTTGGAAGGCACTAAAAATATGTGGGAAACGCTGTCAAGCTTTGGAACACTTTTCCAATTAAAATAACTTTCAGTTTTGAAAGTAACACCAGGTGTTAAGTGTTCGATGGGTTCATTTCTAAAATGTCTGTATAACTCTGAGGTGGCTTTTATTCTATTTGGGTATAGAATGTCAGGTTCCTGCTCCAAAGAAGCTCCAGAGCTGTTCAAGACAAACAGCCGCATTCCTAGAGAAGGAAAAGAGGAGACCGTTCGCAGGAGGGGACGTCAACACCCTCCAGTGTCAGCTGGATCACAGGGTTGGAGAAAACCCACCTCTGCAACACACAGATATGGGTTGTATTGCTCCAGGGGAGGTTCAGGCTAGACATCACGAGTAATTTATTTGGAGAAAAGGGTTGTCAGAAGGAACTGCCCAGGAAGGTGGTGGAGTTCCCATCCCTGGAGGGGTCCAGGGAATGACTGGATCATCACCCATCCTTCTCCACAAACAGATTGTTATCAAAACCCTTCTAACTACTGGGGAGATAAACAGAAGGAATGAGAATCAGAGCAGAAACTAGGAGAAACTTCCAAAGAGCATTTCAACACCTGCATTTTGGGCGGCTTATCCTGGAACACAATACCGGATCGGATGCACACCTGGGAAGTAAAGGATGCAGCTCTTTCCACCGAGGCCGATGGTCTGCCTTTAATTATTCTTCAGCAGCATCTGTTGACTGCACCTTTTTTTTTTTTTTTTTTTTTTTTTTTTGTAAATAAATGGAATGTTGTCTTTGCCTTCCTATGAATGTTCCCACATCGAACATTCCTGTGAGAGAAACCGTGGAGGGGGAGGTCCCCACAAAACAGGGATCTTTCTGTAATACTCCACAGTGATTCCTTCGCATCAAAAAGACCAAAGTTGACAAAATGAACATAAGATCAAAAACCTGGGCAATATTAAAAAGCACTGTCTGCGTTTCCTAGTCATGGGAGCATAGGAGTGGGTTGCTTGGTGACAGCTCCTGACACAATCTGCTCGGAAATCAGCCACAGAAACAACTCCCATGCCATTGCAGCGTTGCTACGGCAACATGCGCAAGCAATGGATCCCAAGTTAGAGACACGCCTTAAGCAAAAATATGTTTCCTGTGATTTTAAACACTTTCCAAGCCATAAATACATAGCATCTGCCATTCTGAGCAGCTCCCAGCAAGGCTGGCTCCCCGGGGGTTTGTCAGCATTTGCACCGGTTGAGAATTTGTACATGTGGGAAAGCAGTAAGGGGGAAAAACCCCAAACCGTGACGTCTGCAGCCCTGGATCGCAGCACTTCATCAACCACTGAGGTGGCTGGCATGGCAGCTGTGTCAGTGCAGGCCCATAGGGCATTCAGGAACGGAGGAGAGGTTTCTCCCTGTAGGTGTGAGCTGCATTGAGGCTGCAGTAGGGACCACGTGCCAGTGGGGCTGTGGCTTGAAAAGCCCTTCAGGGACTCACCAGTGATACTGAGGGTCCACCCGTGCCTCACACGATACCCGCATCACAGGTGGGATCTTTGGCCCGCAAGAGACGTCTGCAGCAGACCACGTGTCTGCTGCCTCTCCGCCCGCAAGTAGATTCCTCATGGGCTAGAGGCAAAGCCTGAGATAACTGACCAAGCAGGGAGGACCTATTTTGCAGGGCGGAAAATCACGCCTTGGATGACTGACCACAGACTTTCTGCCACCCTGAGCCACACTGGATAAACGCTCAGATGGAGCAACCTGGGTACGAGACACCCACTTTGATCTAAGAACCTGCCCTACCGCTCTCTCCGTGCCCCTCTGTGCACAGCTGTAACGCAGTTATAGACAATCGTGGAAAATCCAGTGTGGATTTGCAAGGGGGGATTTTTTCTTTTTTCCCCCTTTTGATTTCATTTTGGCATTCTCTCCCTGGTCCCCTAAAAAAAAAAATAAAAAAATAGGGGCTATCAGGATAAAAGGAGATAAAATCGAGGGAAGAAACTGCTCCTCCATTATTGTCTCTGTTTAAACTGGGGGGAGTCCCCTTTCACCTGTGATTTTGAGGGTACAGATAGGAGGAAAACCTGCCTTTTTCCGGGTGTTAGGTATATCAGTTGACAGGGAATCCCTTTGGTCGATTTTAATTGGAAGGGGAAAAATATTGATGCCATATAATGGGCTTGATTTGAGGGTACCTCCCTCATTGTGATCATCCTGCGGTTTAAACTGAGGAGGAAGCCCTGTTGTCTGCCCTTTATAAGGGTTTGGATTGTGGTAAAAATCCCCCTTTTCCCGTCATTTGAGCGATTTAATTCGAGGAAAATCCCTCCTTTTCTGCTGTTGTAGGGGATTAAATTGAAGTGTGGAGCACACACTTATCAGCGGCTTTACGTCGGGCTGTGCCGCTGCATTTGAGGGCGCTTCTGCCCCCCGGCACCAAACGTCTCGCACGGCAGCACTCCTGGCATTCCCCGGGGAATTGCTGAGGTGCAGCGGGAATTTGGCGGCCGGGCAGCCCCCGGGGAGCGGCAGAGCCGCGGTGAGGCGAGGCGAGCTCTGCCGGGCCGGCAGGCGGGAGCTGCGGAGCGGAGCTGTGTCCGTCCCGGCCGCTCCTTCCGCTCCGGGCGGATACTGCAGCTGTGCTCCGAGCCGGGCGGGGCCGAGCCGAGCGGAACCGGGCCGGGCCGAGCCGAGCCGAGCCGAAGCGGGCCGGGCCGTGCAGAACCGGGTCAAGCCGCGCCGTTCCTGTGTCCTCTCTGCCACCACTCCCTCCTTCTGCCTCTGGCCTGTGCCTGGGGTTTCGGGGAGAGATTTCTGGGACCTGCCCCCCTTTCTTTTTGCAGCAGAGCTCCTTTTTGGGAGGGGT
>NC_031795.1:6595954-6596997 GCF_001522545.3 Parus major | reverse complement strand
GCTCAGCACCGTCCCGAGGGTGCAGGATGAGTCTCGAGGGTGCTCAGCACCATCCCGAAGGTGCTGGATGAGTCCCGAGGGTGCAGGATGTGTCTGTCCCGAGGGTGCTCAGCACCATCCCGTGGGTGCAGGATGAGTGCCGGTGTTGCTCAGCACCATCCCGTGGGTGCTGAGCACCCTCGGCACTCATCCTGCACCCTCGGGACGGTGCTCAGCACTCTCGGGATGGTGCTGAGCACCCTCGGCACTCATCCTGCACCCTCGGGACGGTGCTCAGCACTCTCGGGATTGTGCTCAGCACTTTCAGGACTCATCCCTCACCCTCGGGATGGTGCTCAGCACCTTTGGGATGGTGCTTAGCATCCTCGGGACGGAGTTCAGCACCCTTGGGACTCATCTTGCACATTCTGGAAGGCACTCAGCACCCTAGAGAAAACTCTCAGTACCCCCGGGACGAATCCAGTACCTTCTGGATGGCGCTCAGCACTCTCGGGACGCATTCAGCACCCTCTGGAAGGCGCTTAGCACCCATAGGGAGATCTAGAACCTCAGCACCGTTCAGCACCCGGCAGGATAATCTGGAAACCCATGGGACAGATCCAGCACCTTCTGAAAGGCGCTCAGCACCCTCAGGACGCATCCTGCACTGTCTTGAAGTGTCTCATCACCCTCAGGACGGATCCAGCACCTTCTGGAAGGCGCTCAGTACCCTTGGGATGGTGCTGAGCACCCTCGGGACTCATCCTGCACCCTCGGGATGGTGCTCAGCACCCTCGGGACTCATCCTGCACATTCTGGAAGGCGCTCAGCACCCTCGGGACCTTTGAGCCTGTTCCCTTTGATCCCATTACCTTTTTTCGCAGTTTCCGTTTCTCCCATAATTCCCTTTTTTTTCTTTATTCCTGGTTTGTTGTTTTCTTTCCCAGTTTTTTTTTCCCTGATTTCCAGGGGCTTTTTTATTTATTCCCGTTTTTCCCCCCGATTCCTGTGATTTTCCCGATACCCAGTCTTTTCTTTATTCCAGTTTTTTTCCCCCCCAATTC
>NC_031795.1:6482757-6594435 GCF_001522545.3 Parus major | reverse complement strand
GAACCGAGTCTAGAACCCGATCTAGAACCGAGTCTAGAACCTGATCTAGAACCGAGACTAGAACTTGATCTAGAACCGAGTCTGGAACGTTATCTAGAACCGGGTCTGGAACTGAGTCTAGAACGTTTAATTAGTGCAGAACCAACAGGCCATGAACTGCAATTTGTTTTTAATATCTATATAAAAAATAATGAGTAATTTACAGGTCTCTCTCTAGTCAGAACCTCAGAAGTCTGTATAAAGGTGCTGTACAATATATAAACATTTACACCCGGTACATCCATCCATTACGTAGCATTCCGAGGCCACGTGGCTAAGTCTGATACAGGAAGTACGGATACAAGGTCTATGGAAGGAGAAATCACATACAGGTAAGACATTATCAGGTCACATGAACATATAGAAAAATAGAGAGGAGTTGAAGGCAGGGAAATAATTTCAGTGGGGCTAATTCATCTGGAATTAAAGGACTGGATTTGTCGCTGTACTCAGTGGTCAGGCCGAGTGCACACAGCTCAACGTAAACAAACCTCTGGGGAAGAACATGAGGCAATATCTACACAGGCTACTTCAGAGTATTAAATATTTCACAGTCATATTCCACTCAAGGAGAATTCGTACGTGTTGCGCTACACAGCCAACCCGGCGTCAGTGTCTCACCCAGTTTCAAGCAGGTGACCGTGGTTCAGAGCTGCTTTAAAGCCTTTTGAATTCCCAAAATCTTTGTTTAAAAGCTGTTTGGGCAGTCAGCTGTACTTGTGAAGAATTCCACTCAGAACTATCTCACTGTGCTTTGATAGCCTTTAAAAGCATTTAGTGTTTCAAATCCAAAACAAGATATTCACTTGCAAAGAGGAAATCGTTTGTATTTGAAGTAAGTAAAGCTCGATCATTTACTTTTCTTTCTCCAGCAAACTAGACCAAGGGCCTCCTTTTACCACTTTTCTGCAGTCACTGAAACTGTGAATAAAATAAACCCCTTCTGTTTCTGTTGTTCTTACATCTGTAGGACTGATGCGTCAATAGGTTCTGGTGATAACATCCCTCTCTAAAATATCTCCGCCAGCCCAAAACGCAGATGGTGTGTCTCCTGTATCCTGTCATCAACACTCCTTGATCACACATTTATAGTAAATAGGGGAGAGTTCTAAAATATATGGGCAAGAACATCTCTGAAAACACTGCTCTGGCAGCTGAGTCTGTCCTAAGGTCAGCTCTTACCTCTGCAGAAGGAAAAATCTCAAATTCTTAACTAGCTTTAAATAATTAAAGATGGGACTTTTCAGCATCAGCTCCATCCCAAGGCCAAGGGCATCGCTGTGCCATGAATGAAACCGAAGGAATTGTGTTAACAGAACCCAGAATTTTCTTCCCTCTCAAAGATGATTGCAACCCAAATCCCTGTAACTTAAGGAATTAAAGCAATTTTGCTGTGTCAGAAAAAGCAAAATCACAAATTAAGTAAAATACCATATTTAGCTACAGGGTTTTGTATTAGGTATAAAAATTCCAGGAAATGTACAAACTCAGCAGCAGCAGCAGCAGCAGCTCATTTGCTGCCCTGGAACTGACAAAAACCAACTCACCCATGTTCTGTGGGTTTCCTGATGTAAACGTGCAACCTGCTCTAGAGAAAGCACCCGCTTTCACAGACAGGCCAAACCTGCCTTGTCTGTGACTGGAATCCACGTGGGAAAGGTTAGATTGACTGGATACAGCAGCTAGCTTGGCACAAGAACAGGAAGTGAGTCGGGATCACATTGGCAACAGAGGCATTAAATAACTTTGTTCAGAGTTCACAATACTTGGGGGAAGCTGCAGCAGTGCAACACTGGGAGCGGCAGACATGGCCTGCCTTTGCAGGGGACACGGGAACAGCAGCTCATGGAAGGGTTTCACTGAGGCAATCTGCAAGGTCCTTCAAGGAGCTTAGATAATTTAAGAACAAATCAAATACCTTCCCCACCTCTAACCATTTTCTGAGGGAAAAAAAAAAAAGACAACTGTGCGAGAAGAACCGAGGCTTTAAATTACCCTTACTGGAAAATTGATCAAAACACGTTCTAAAGCACAGTGTCTGTCAGTCAGTCACACCTGTTTTCCAGGCACTGCTGCTGCTGGGGTGCCCTTACAGCCACTGGGGACCTTCCATGGCCCAGGAGTTATCAGTGTTTTCCTTACTGGAGAATTCCTCTCAGGTTGGGAAGTTCCATCTTTGGTTTCATCGGGCAGCTCCACATGTCTTTTTCCATGGTGCCTGCTCAGCCTAAGAGCTTCCTGTGTTTCCACCCTCCTTTGTTTCTCCATAGAAAGCAGTGGGATATCGGAAAGGCTGGCAGTTTTGAATCTGCTAGAACCTGTGTCTCCAGAGCTGGACTTGGTTAACAAGTCATCTTCAGAGGCATTTCTTCTGGAGTCCCTGAAGGGAAGGTTATGCTCCCCAAAGACTGGGTAAGGTCGGTCTGCAGAACACCCTTCTGTCTTTCCTGGAGTCTTCTGCTTCATCTCTTTCCTGGTGACTTCTGGTTTACCATTCCCACCTTTCAACTGCTCAACAGTTGCCTTCTTGCCATGGGATGTTCTACCCTGGATCCTTCCCACCATTGCTGGGCTTCCTGGCTTGCTGAGATGCCTTTGGGGACTTGCTGACCTTTCTTGATTTCCACCGGAAGACTCCTTTTTGTCACTGCTCTTCATCCCTATTTCTGTGGTTTTACTCTCACTCCTGGAACTTTCAGATATATGTGAGAGATTGTTTGTCTCAGGATCCCCTTTCCTGGGGCTGCGGAATCCCACATGAGAGTATCCTTCAGCAGCCCCAGACTTTGCTGGACTGGCAGATCTGCCCCTTTTGGTCCCTGCTTCTGAACTACCTTTAGTGATCCCAAACCCAGGACTCGAGGGACATTCCCATCTGCTCTTTGTTCTCTGGGGAGAAGACTGAGGCTTCCTCTCACACTGGTTTTCAGTTAAAGTGCTTATCTTGTCAGGCACAGTGTTCTCTGCTTGTTTCAGTTTCTCAGACAGCTGAACTCTGGTTAAAGCTTCTCCTGATACTGCTAAATAACACATTTCAGATAGGGAAGCAGCATGGGAAGATGAAGATAATAATGGTGACTGTTCTTCATATATTACATTTGATGAAGCAGGGTTGTAGCCATCCCAATCACCTGGAAGCGAATGATGAGAGATTTGATTAAATACACAAAAAGCAAAAATCGGCAAACTACTGAGTTCAATTCAAAAATCACTATAGAGTGGCATATTTTCAAAGCTTTACTTAGCCAGATTTCTGTACTGTGTTGTTCTACAATGACCCTGAGGATGTGATTTTGAAAAAAACCAACAAATTAGTGCTCAGAATGCTCGATCCCTGCAGGACTGACAGAGTCTTGGATCAAGACAAGTTTGAAGCCTACACAGCAAAATTCAAATTAAAAAGTCCCTGACGTACATTGTTTAATAAAACAAAACAAACCAGAACTGTTATGCCTAAAGAAATCTGAAACAGTGAAAAGTTTGGGTTATTCATAGCTTTGCCCTTCAAAAATAGGAAGAGATGAAACAAGACATGCAGATTTACCAAGTCTTTAAGGAAAAACCAAGAAAAGCACTGAAAGCCCTTAATGTTGCTCAGGTTTCACGTAGGGACACAGACTGGAAGGAGCCAAACCTGAAGGAGGAAGAGAAAAAGCCCAGAAGTACATACAAAAAAAACCCCAAAACCCACAGAGTACAGCAAGCAAGATTTCAATCAGAAACGTGGGATTAACAGCAAGGCAAGAGGCAATAAACCCTCCCCCCACTCCACCACCTCCTTCACCCAGGCCCCACTCTAGACAGAGAGCTAGAGGTTCGTCTAGCTCCAGAGGTTCCCTTTTGTCCAAGTCTGTTTCTCCCCCAAGTTCAGGAAATTTCTGAGACCAGCAGGGCCAGGAGTGATGCTCAGGACCCTTTTCTAGCTCTTGGGAGAAAAGAAATTCAGACAGTACTGAGCAGATTTTACCCTTTGAGTGAATGCCAATTAGCAACAACGCGCAAAGTATTTGGTAGCTGTGCGTGTTCGGGATTTTGAAAGGATAAACTCGAGGTTGCTCACGGTGACCGAAAAGCTCTTTATCAGAAGAAGCGACCCTACAATTTAGGAAGTTTAACCATCGGCACCTCAGTGTCAGCATCAGGGGTTACAAAGACTAAAATGCATATTTAGGAAATGAAATGTTCTTTGCTTTAAAATTCCAGCACTGGACAAGCCTCTGATTTGCAGCCTTGGGACTGAGTCAGACCCAAAGTCATCAGGTCTGAACTCTGTGGCTCCTGCAAACATTTGCTCTGCTGTACTTCTTGGTTTGTTTTTTTTTTGGCCTACAAAACTGTGGTTTCCTTTTGTAGATGCAGAAATCTCCTTGAATCCCTAAATCCCTTTGGAGAATAAAGTTGTCCCTTTCCTGATTCCTGAAGTTTTGGCTTTGAGAAACAAAGTTTTTCATAATTTAGAAAGCTAAAAACAGAGGTAAATATGTACAGAAACAAAATTTTAGCAGTAGTGTAGCACAGAGAAGTTTCATTTAAATTAAAAGGCAATCAGGGTTAATCAGCATATTTTTATAGAAAAACTCGATTAGCTTGGACAGAACTGAGCAACTAATTAGAAATACGGAATAATTTCAGATTGTGCAATACTCCCATGTACTTGTCACGTGTTGATTTTACCCCAAATATTCCTCATGCTTGAAAACAGATATTTTAATTTTCAATTTCTGTATTTTAATATTTAATTTAATTCAATAATGAATGCACAGCTGTTACAAAGGCAACCGCCAACTACTGCAGTAGTAATGTGAACAAGCAGCAGAATCTCCTTATCCCACTTTACTCCCCTCAACACCAAACAGCCCTTAGGACAACGTACTGTGATCCGGTATCAATCCAGTCCCTGGTCTCAGCAGCAGCAAAACTTTATTTCCTCCAGCCTGAATCAGCTCAATGGCTCGTGTGTGAGTGATTCCTTGGGTAGGTTCTCCATTAATTTCCACTATTTGGTCACCAACCTGAGGAAGAAAGTGAAGCAGATTAGTCTTTGGGAATCTCTGACTCTGCGAACTGGCTTTTCATTTAGAAAGGAAAAATAATTGAGGCAAATGCTTCTGTTTTC
Source organism: Parus major (assembly GCF_001522545.3). Classification (NCBI taxonomy): domain Eukaryota; kingdom Metazoa; phylum Chordata; class Aves; order Passeriformes; family Paridae; genus Parus; species Parus major. The sequence goes on along the minus strand of NC_031795.1, from coordinate 6,589,280 downwards.
CCTCTCATGCTAAAATCCAGTGGGCATTAGTGACGTCATTCCATGGATGACAAACAGGATGTGACCCCAGGGTCCGGGGGTTCAGAGGTGCACAGAGGTAGTCTGTTCAGGGAAAGATTCCAGATATCTTAACCACATCTTCTATTTATTTACAAATGATGAGGCAGATACAGGATGCGCTTGAACGTATTTTCACTGCGGATTGTGGAGGGAACACATGGATCAACAACATCGCACCTGCCTGAGGTCACCTTATCCAGGGGAGTACACAGCACCTTCCCTACGCCCACTGCTGAGCTGAACACCGTGCAAACGGGTTTGCTATAGGGACAGGAATTGCTGTTTCAGGTTGGAGAGATCAGCGATGAGGTCTCAGAGCCAATAAACAACTCTCACTGGTACCAGGCAGGTAATTCCAGCTCGTGCTAACTTCCCCGGCTGCTGGAAAGGGGCTGGAATAGCAGACCCCAAAAAGAGTTCTCTGTTGGGGAAAACCGGGAAGGGAAACGGGGACCAAAAGGGAGTGGAAGCCTATTTGGCACCGCACACAGCAGCCAATAGATGTCACTGGTGTGTAACATTAACATCTTAAAGAGGCTTCCTGCGTTATGTTGAAGACGCTCCGTCAAAGGAGGTCACCACTCTGGATAAACTAACGTATTGACCACATCAAAAAATGGATTAGAGAAGCCAGACTTACATGGACTCTCCCATCCTTGACTGCCGGCCCATCCTCAGCCAGACGGAGGATGAATAAGCCCATGTTGTATTCTTTTCCTCCCCGGAGGCTGAATCCAAACCCTCGAGGGCCCCTTTCCAACTCCACTGGGAAACAGCCGGGATTCTGTGCAGGAAGTCAGAGAGGGGGATGGAAAAAAAAATAAATTAAAAAAAAATAAAGAGATGAGGACCTGTAGGCAAATTTAATCTTTTGTTTTTCTAGAAAAACATTTCAATACTTCTGTATTTTGAGCATTTAAACAGCATTCATCCCAGCTCTGGAGTGACTCAGGGTAATGGTTTTAATCTAAGTCTAAACATTCAGAACATCTTTCCTTCTGAGACAGGCACAAAATTCCTGAAGAAATTTTGCCAAAGGGTCCATACTCGCTCCCTTACAAGCCTTTTGTGTTTCTTTCGTAACAATAATGAGCGTTCAACTACCCTAAGGAGATAATCACATTTAAAACATGAGCAAAAATATTCTGTGAGACACCAGTATACTTTTATACACAACTGTTCTACCCATATCTGACAGGGAAATGTTGTAATGTTCTGCTTTTGAGAACTCTGTGGCAACACTGCTAGAGTGCCTTGATGGATTGAGTATTCCCTGTGTCTCCCCACCCTCTGGATGGATTTTTGTACCTGGGAATGACGGCTGCCAACACCTGAAGCAGCATCCAACTGTGCCATGTGCTTGTGCTCAGGGCAGGACAGCCGGTAGCTACTAGAAACTTCTTTTCCAGCTTCCCCTTCTGTAGCTCCCCTACAGAAAGGTGAAAGGATGTGGACGTTACCTTCACATTCATCCCTCTGGCCAAGCTCTGCCCACCATTCCCAGCCACTTTTCCCAACCTGTCTGGGTTGATCAGTGCCAATCCCAGCGGTCGGTGCTGTGGGGCCGGACTCTGCCTGGCTGAGTTTGTTCCTGATGGAGGACCACGTTGCTCTAAAATGCAAACAAAATCTATAGTCACAACTTCACAAATCCACAGCCGGGACAATGGTCACCACCAGTGCTGGGACTACCACTCCCAAGAAACCAAGCAGCTGCAACACCTTGGCCTGGGCCGAGCCGAGCTCATGTGGGCCCAACAGAGAGAGAATTATCCAAGCCAGGAACACAAGTACAGCTCTAATTATTCCATGGAATAAATTCCTATGAATTTTATTCTTTATTCTTTTACTCTGCTTTTCCTCAGGAAATACCAACACAATTGTATGGATTCTGACATGAACAGAAGGTTTTTAGCCTGTTTGCGACTTGATAGACGCCAGAGGGGATCGGGGCCGATCCTTTCCAGGAAATTGGTTCAGATATTTAGTACCATGAAATTTTCTAAGAGATGAAGAACAGTGTCTATTTGAAAAATATCCCTCTATAAAGGTAAGGGAATGAGGATCTTCAGGAGAAATGGGGATTTGGAGGTGAAGGTCCCATCAAATAAAGGGAAATCGCCAACTCATTTAAGGCACAACACGGTTTTCCATTTCCCAGCTCCAGACAAGGTGAGGAACTGGTCCCACAGCCCCACTGGGGGGAGGAGTTCACTGGCAGGCAATCGAGAGGAATTTTAAAGTGTTTTTCCTTCTCCCTAGGTAAAAAAAAAAAAAGGTTTTAAAAAACCCATTTAAAATAACCTCCTATTATTTTCCCCTCTACGGAAAACACTGTTAGTGTGCGCTTTACAATAAATCCGGTGCATTTCTGGAAAAAGCCCCATGTTTCAGGACACAAAAATGACACCCTCACTTAAGAATAAGGAACCACCGTCTACACAAAAAGCTGCCCCTTAGGTAGAACCTGAATGGCAAGCAGTGGCCCAAGATGGACTTTGGTGATGAAATATAAACTAATAACTCCTTTTCCCTGGAAGGAGCCCCATTAGGTGCAGCACATTACCACATTTCTTAATTAAGAACATACCAATTCCATTAAAATGCAAAAAGTGCTCAAGAATGTTAAGGGAAGGGAAATTTAAAGCATATTACACTGAATTTCTCAGTGTAATAAAAATGTTCTCAGCTTCCAGAGCCCTCAACAGAACTGCTTGGTGCTGTTCCCATGAGAAGCCTGAAGAGGTTTTTCTCTAGAGACAAAATGTCGACTTTTACTCCTGGTATACCCTCAGATTTTTATTTTAGAAGCATAGGCAAGAAAAACGCCATCTGTTTGTACAAATCCCGCATCCCTCTCTGCAGCCTCCTCTCGTGTGTTCCCAGCTAATATGTGACAAAAGATGACAGGCTCTTGCTTTCATGAAAAATGGTAAAGAATGTCTTTTGGCGCATGAAGGGAATTAATTTATTCCTGTGAAAAGCAAAGATCACGGGTCTATGAAAGCCTGAGGGGAGGGAAGGGGACGAGGCAAGAGGTTTTGTTTCCACTTTCAAAGGACAAAGCTGGTGAACAGCAAACTCTAACAGCGTTTCTGCCTTATGAGGCTCGACAGCTTCTGGCAAGAAGGGCATTTTGTGTTTTTGGAGCTGTATCCTGGATTTTCCTGGGTGTGAATCAGCCCTGTGAGGCTCAGCACTCCCCCCTGAGTGCCTGAAACCCTGACTTGCCCACATCCATGCTCGATTCCTCCACTATAGAGGGTTCTACTGTGAGCTAAACTCTATTTCTTCAGCTACATCAAGGGGAATTTTAAAGAGGAGATATATTCCCACTCTACTGGAATGGGAATTCTGCTTCTTTCTCCTTCACTGTCACAAAATTCTTTACATCTGAAACACACCAATTCCAGCTCCTCTGAGGCACAGATTTTTTCTGACTGATCTTCACTCTGGTTTCACCACCTGCTGCTGAGGGGTTCTTCCTCTCTTTGTTGAATCTCCCCAGGTTCTGGTTTTATCTCTGTATTTTGGCTCCAAATCTGTAATTGAGGCAGTGGGAAAGGTTTTTACATGGAGTCCGTGTAAGGACGTGCATAAACAATGGGCAGAAATATGACATTGAGAAAACTTATTTCGAAAACAAGTGGAAGGTATGCCTATCCATGTCAGGGAGCGGAATGAAATGAATGGGGTTTCGGGTCCTTCCAACCAAAACCAGTCTGGATTTGATGACCAAAAGCTGCAGAGAATACAGATCTAATTCAATCAACTCAAACTTCAGTTGCTTTATACACATCACTCATGGCAACTGCTTTGAAGTGTGTCCCTTCAAACTGGAATGAAATGAAATAGATTGGATAAGAATAAAAATCTTAATAGAAAAGTAACTTAGAGAGGTCTCTCTACTTCAAGCATTAACAAAAAGGAGCATTACGTCTTTGAAATTCTGTGTTACAGGCTGAGATGGCATGCTAAATATTTGCAATGAACGTGAAATTAGAGAATCATCTGCTGGCTTTATTCACAGACTGGTTCTAGGTATTTCTTCTTTAAAAGGTGAAGAAAGCCAACTTTATGACAAAATGATAGAGAGTTTAATTAAACCCATAAGCAGCATTCAAGAAAAATGCAGGGTGGAAAAACAGCTTTTCTCTCCAAATTACTGGATTCTATAAATTTACATTTTTGTTTAGAAACAATACCACAGTGCATGCAGTGTTATATGGGAGCTGTCATTAAGTCACAGTCTCTGAAGATGGGGCTTTGCAGTTCTTAGGACTCGTTTTGCTGCGCAGGTGACACAGCACGTTTTGCAGGTGGAATAGACTGGCAGGAAAAACAGGTGTCAAGGTCTTTTTCCCATGCGGTGGGATGTGACCCTTTTCCAAAGGGGAGCTTTGGCAGACAGAACTGCAGCATGTTTCTGCTGCAGCAATGCAGCGCTAGGGAATCTGTGTGTTTTAACATGGGAGACAGAAAAAACTCAGGGTTTAAAAGGAGATTTGAAAAACAGGAGTCCCTGTGGCCTTAGAGCAGGGACATGGCATCCTGGCAGCACTGGCCTCATTGAGAACAGAGCTCTGGCAGCACCTGCAACAACAAGAGCCAGGCCCTGAGCCAGGGTGAGAAGATTTTCCCACTAAGCATCATCCTGTGGCTGCTGCAGCCCCCTGAGGAGGGGTCATTTCTCTTCGGCTGGAAAATACAAGGTCTGGACGGGACGTTTCTATGTCAGCAGCACCTTCTCACACATGAGAATTTCTCTCACTCTTCACTGCGTGGTCTAGCTTCTTTTTGGGTACGATCACCCTGTTGCGGCAGCTCCCCTCTCTCTCTGTCCCACCTGCCTTCAGCTCCTCCAGAGCAAACACATGAGCTTCCAACATGCTCAGCTTCCAGGAGCTGATGATCCCCATGGGTCCCACCCAACTCGGGATATTCCAAGATTCAATCTCCTAAATTTCCAAACACCTTCAAATACTCAATTTAAGCCAGTAAACTTCAGCAGTGAGAAATACCCAACTCTGATAATGTGGTGGCACCTTCCTTACCTTCCTCAGCCACCACCGTGAGGGTCACCACGTTGCCTGCATCCTTGATGAGCTGCACAATGCTGTCATGGGAGAGCTCCACGATGGACTGGTTGTTTACCGCTGAGATTCTATCGCCCACCTTCAGCTTCCCACACTGGTCAGCCGGGCTTCCCTCGATAACCCGCCCAATCTTGTGAGGGATCACTAGAAAACAAGAATAGGCACAGCAACACTTTAAGTATTCACAGAATTATGGAATATCCTGAGTGGGAAGGGATCCACAAGGATCGAAGTATAGCTCCTGGCCCTGCACAGGGCAACCTCAAGAATCCTACCATGTGCACTTCAGATAAGCATCACATAGACCCAGAATTATCAGCCACAGAACCACAAAATACGCTGAGTTGGAGGGACCCACAAGGATGATCAACTCCTGTCACTGCAGAGGATATCCCATAATCCAAACAAATCCCACCGAGTGCCTGAAGAGCATTGTCCAAACACTCCTTGAGCTCTGGCAGCCTTGGGCCTGTGACCACTTCCCTGAGGAGCCTGCCTGTTCACTGCCCCGCCACCCTCTGGAGGAAGAAGCTTTTCCTCATACTCAACCTAATTCTCCCTTGGCACAGCTCCAGCCATTCCCTTGGTCCTGTCACTAGCCATTACAGAGCAGCAATCAGCGTTTGTCCCTGCTCTCCTGCTCCAAAGGGTGGCACCGCTTGTACAGGACAAACCTGCAAATAATGAGGAATGTGAGCGAATGGAGAGGCCAGCCCAACAGCATGGCCTTGTCATATACAGGGTGTTTTGCCTGAAGGAAAACGTGGGAAGGAAATGGGTCACAAAGGGATGAGTGAGAACATGTGGCCCTGAAGTGCACCGTAACAGTTGGTTTTACCATATATAATGTAGTTTTCCACTTCATGCATCGACCCTGACGGACGGTAAGGGCTCAGAGAGAGTTATGGCCATCCACTGTAACGCAGAGATTCAGATGCATGGGCAAACTCTTCCCACTTGCAAAAAAAAATTAACCCTTAAACACACTTAAAAATATATATCAAACTTCTCCTGCCAGGGACTGATTCAGTCAGGTGAGGACCTGAGCAGGGAGCCTGTGCAAGGCCAGCAAGATGCTACATCAGCTCTGCACAGACCTGACCACTTTTCCTGATCTCTGAGATGAACGTGCACTTGTAATAATTGTCTCAAATTTCTTCCAGCTGTCCTGGCTTGGTTCACCCCAGAGTGATACCGTGCCCTGCACAGACTCCTCCAGAAGCAAGGGCTATGGGGCTAGAACAGAGAGAATGGAGAAAACAAGAAATGTTATGAGAAGTAGAAGGAAAAAAGACTGATTTCAGCTCCTTTCCCAGAGATGACTGCAAAGGCAGAACTAGAGACAACCATGCCAGAGCCACGTCCATATCTCACAACTGCAATACCAGACCAGGCCACTTTTTGACTTTGATGATCTTCCTAGACAAACACACTCAGTGATGGTAATGGCTTGACTGCTTTCCACCAAATACTGTAGACTCTACTTCCTCAGATCCCCCAAACAAGAAATTTTACCTGATTAGGTAATACAAACCCAAGGTTGAAACTACGCTTCCATTAAAATGCCAATGAATTAATGCATCATCGCCACTGCCTGACAAATATCTACATCCTAAATGCTGCCCCGTGACAAGTGCACTCTTGGGTATGGGTTGTGTGGGATATAAATTCCCCATTCCCCACTTTTGTCACAGTGTGGTGACCAAGAGCATGAATATGAAGCAAGACAGACCAAGACTTAGTTGGCTGGGCTGTGCCAGTGTAAGTGAAAGCTGACTATGAGGGAAACACCAGCAGTGCAGAAGAAGCCATATCCCTGGAGAAGCCCAGCGAGGCCAGGCAGGGGCAGAGCCACCAAGACATGGCACTTACCCCCAGGAGGAGGTTTGTTCTTGGAGGTGAGGATGACGAAGCCAAATCCTTCGTTCTCCTTCCGCTGCAGACGGACATCGTAGACCTCCGGGCATGGCTGGTTGGCCAAGTCAACACGGTTCAGGCGGGGAGAGCCGTTCTGTGTCAGAACAGGCTGTGGCTCCTCCTCCTCTGCCTGCTTTTCCCCTTGCAGGGAATGGACAAACAACAAATAAGAAACAATCGCACCAAGCAACTTCAGCACAACCATGAAGCTCGAGTGTCAGTGCCAGTATGAGGTGGCAACAGCAGTTGCCAGTCAGAGCAGGGGGCACTTTGTCAGCTGTAAATCCCACCCCAGCTTTGTCATTCATGGAGTCACAGACGAACATCTGAACTGTTGATCTGGACACCGATCTAAAACTGCAGCATCTCAAGATCCTGCCCTGAAATGGCTCTCGTTTGAATAGTTAAACTTGCTACACACTGATGTGAAAGATTTGAGAATACAGCATACGGAAGGTGTCCCTTCCTGCCCGTGGCAGGATGTGGGACAAAATGAGCTTTAAGGTCCCTTTCAACCCAAAACGTTCTGAGATGTTGAGAAAAGAGACTGCGTTATTATACAATTTCCACAGCACTAATGGCTGTTTTAACTACTACCTACTACAAAAAAGAAATCACCGCTGCATCATAATTTTCAGAGCCTTATCTGTGTAAGCAGTGCAAGCTAGCGAGCAACGGGGTCCAAGCTTATTAAATTCTGCTTTTCTCCATTTCAGAGTTATAGCTGACCCTCCTCAATCTCAGGCTGCTCAGCCTCAGTGCAGTAATTAAGTTCCAGAGCAGCTTCGGTGGATTCAATTACAAGCCCTACAAGTGCTGCTTCTGGGCAAGCGGACACCTACCACCGAAGAAGATCTTCCTCCGGACTGTGAGCAGCACCTGCCCGTTCCGTGCGGCGCTGGTCATTAAATCCAGAACTTGCTTGTGTGACTTTCCTTTCACGGGGACTCCATCGATGCACATCAACTCATCCGCTGCACGCAGCCTCCCGTCCTTTTCCGCTGCTCCCAATGGGATTATGGCTCCAATATAGATCTATGAGCAGAGTCCAGGGGTTTGAATGGGAACGTGAATTCATCAGAACACACAGTGGTTGATGTGCAGACGAGGTCTTTTGGGAAGACTCTTTCCAAGATTACCTCACTGTCCCACTTTAGCAGAAATGAAGCCAGAAAGCGCACTCTGCACAAGCTGATCTAGTTGAAACAATCTGGGGTCTCAAAGCATTCACTGAATACTTCAAAAATCTTTAATCCATATTTTTGTCAGTTCTGCTCTCTTGAGCAGTTTATTAAACTCTTTGTCAGTTTATTAAAAGGCTCAGCTTTTGAAATGAGCGCATGCCATGTACTCATTATACATACGATTTCCTAGACACTAATGACACAAAAGCCTCTGACATTCATTCTTCTTTATTTTTTTACCAAGACTGAGACAGAATGATTGGGAAAGAAATAAAAGCTTTTGAATGAACTCAAGTTTATTTCTGAAAATAATTGCTTATAGACAGTTCCACACTTCAAGTTGCTTCAGTTCTCAGCTTTTGGTAATTAGATAATGAATTCGAACATCATCAGTTCTGCCTACCCCCACCTCAAAAAGTGCTACTAAATAAAACACAGAGAAGTGCACCATACTCTATTTCATATGTTACAATCAGTTTCTGATTAAATAGAAGATTAAGGGTAACTACAGCTAGTACTGCTAGAGGTTAAGCAACAGTGGGCAACTCATCAGTACACAGCACTCAAGACAGCAGGTCCACACTTCCTAACAGCTATGGCTGTTATGGAAACCAAACACCACAAACGCTATAAAGTGCAACAGAAGTGACATTCTCTGTGTTTGCTCCTTACTTTAAATGCATGTTAGTGAGGGAGGAAGAGGAAAAAAAAAGGCTAGCACTAGATCACAGCTGGGAATGGAAAAACTGAATTCCTTCATTGTAATCAGGAAATAATCTCTGCAGATCTATTCCAAAAGCTTTTTCTCTCCACTTAACAGCTTAAAGAAAGGTCCCCAATATATAATACAAGTCTTAGTGCTTCCTTCCAGAGAGGAATTTATGCACGTTTGAAAATAGAGAGGAGTCTCCTAAAACCTGCCCTCGGAGAACGGACCATCCAGGGGTGTCTGCGCTGGTATTTGCCCAGCTGCCTCCAATGCAATGCATGCTTAAAAATCCAGTGGGAGAAGCAGGGAATAAAAGGGGTGTGTCACCATGTCAAACCTCATTTCACTGGGCTGCAAGAAAAGGAACAGCCTAACGAAGTTTTGACAGGAGGAGTAACTGCTTCCTTCCACTCAGCTGGTTCCCCGGGTGCACTGCTGTGCACAGCACACCGATCATTGAATCCGGGCACATCCTGTGCCAAGGCCACCGCTGAGCTCAAGTGACAATGGGCAAAGGCTGGGCACCTGCACGGCCCTTCCGAAGGCTCCGAGATACATCAACAGCCAGTGTCCTCAGCCCAACAAAAAACTGTGGCCAGGGACAGGCTCAGTACTAAGAAGGGTGCAGAACCTTGGAGACCGGAGTCCGCAAAGAGGGGAAAAATAAAGGTAATCTGGACTGATTCTTGATCTCTGAAAGTCAGGTAGCAAATTGGTCAATTTTGCCATCACTGAACTGCCTGGATGGGATGATGGGAAATGAGGATGACAGAGTAGGATCATTCCAACAGCAAAACTACAAGATAACTGTGAGCAGTTTCACTTACAGGCTGATCCGGTCCGTCCCCTCCAAGCACCCGGAAACCAAAGCCTGACTCTTGTTTTCTCAGGAAAACATCTAAATCTCTTGTGTTTGGAGCTAAGAAAAAAAACAGTATTTCAAAACATATAAGGAGCTATCTTGGATTATTGAAGGATTATACTTCGGTGATACACTCTGAGTCTTCTTACAAAACACAGTAACCAGAAATACAGTGATATTCTCTTTTCAAAAGAGGTATTAATTTTCAATAATTAATTTTCTAAGCAGAAATCACAACCACATCTGTGCAGTAGACCAGGATAAAAGCCAGTCTGTGACACAACTCAGCGCTACTTTTATAAGCAGGTCTGCTCCAGCTAACTTCAGAACCATCCTTGAGATTATTTCTGCAATTAGCTGTTTAACTGAAAATACGGTTGAAACATATTTTATCTTTTTTGTTTTTCTCATTCCTGTTTGAATTATGCATGACTTGAAATGGATTTTCCACAGCAGGTTAACAAACTTCGCAACAAAGTCTCAGTAGTCTTACTGCACATACAACAAAAGAAAAAATTCTCTCATCATTGAGCAATTTCAAGTTGAAGATGATATACTTACGTTTGTCCTCATAAATTGTCTTAGACTTCAGGTAGACTTCGGAAGGGTCCAGTTTAGGAGAGCCTGGTCGCACAGCAGAGGGTGGGAAAGGCATCGGCTGCGGAATGGTATCGCAGACAGCTTCCAAACTCCCTGAACTGTCCTGCTTGCCCTTCTGAAATAGGCCACGGACACAAAATCCATATTAAATAAAGGCATGACTACACTTGTCATGTAAATGTCGTGCAAAGACAATGAACGAACGCCACGCAGAAGAAAAACAGAAGCAGAAAGGAACAAAATTACAGCTTTTCCAGTAAAATGACAGCTTTTCCTTTTTTTCTGGTACATGTCTGACCAGAGTACTGAAGTCTTCCTCACTGGTACATGAATTTCTACTGGAGACTAAGCTTGGTAAGAGTTTGAAGTGACTGATGCTCAGAGAGGAGTGAAGCTGGGCAGATGCTGGTGGTTAGCAATACGTGGCATGAAGTAGGGCATAAAGGACCGATCACATTTGGAGAAGACACCGAATCCTTGTCAGGTTGCCTGCCACACTTGCCAGGCTCTGGACCACAATCCAGCACCGTGGGCACGCGCTACTCTGCAGGCACTGCCTCCTGTCCTCTGCCAAGCTCCTCCCCACAAGTACAGCATGAGCAATATATATACAGAACAGGAGGACACACTTCCTATGTGCCTTTTCACGATCTGCAACACTTCTGTTCTTGAGGCAAGGACACCAAACATCCTTGTGGTCTCTCATCTAAACTCCCAGTCAATTATGCACTAAAATAACTCTAAATACTTCTCCTGGGCTGAAACCCAGCCTGGAAAACTGGCACGTGGCAGTGCATGCTGAACCATAGCAGGGGCAGAACAGACGTAGATCTGCCCTTTCACCAAGAGCAGAATAAACTGCCCAGAGCCATGCAGTAGTGTGACACTTCTTGTATGTTTATAAACACAAGAACTTGCCCTTTTTAAGTGAATTACTTTGCCACGCTGCTTAATGCCACTGAGCATCGAGCGCTCTGTGGGCTGTTGCTCCTGTACGTGTGCTGGTACAGAATGCCAGTCCCCAAGTCCAAACTATTTTTAGCACATTGCCATGGGATCCGTGCCAATGGGGCCCTCCAACTGCGGGGATTCCTGCTCTGATTTGTTCAGTGTGGGCAGCTGGATGCTGAATCTGAAGATCTGAATCTGAAGAGGAACCCAATCTGAACACCTTACTGAGTACAGTTGTCTTTGAGCATGCTGAACATGTGCTCCTGTGTCATGTCACTGCTGGGATAGAACTAAGGTTGCACTCAAACAGCAGGATAAAGACAGAAAGAGAAGTTACAGCTACGTTCTGGGAATGGGATTTTCCTAAATTGCCCTGATTTGTCCTGATTTGTACAAGAAGCATTTTTAAAGAAGTATCTTAGTATTAGTATCTGTTATAAATTAGTAGCCTAATTTATAACAGAAACCTTCAAAATAAACATAAGCATTAATACCAGCATTATTAAATTAGAGGTTGTTTTATTAAGACCAAGGATTCTTTACTGAGCTAATATATATTAAAGATGCTCTGACAGATAACTTCCAAGAGCAATGAGTATCGAACTAGGAATGTACAGCTCCACAGAGACTTGCTGAAAATATGGATCCAAAGATAAGCACTTCCAGAAGGGAGCACTAACCAGTACATTAATTAATCCTCCATAAACATGAGGATTAAGAAGAATCAAAGGATCATAAACTTCCTTTAGGAATCCCATTTCACTTTAATAATTAGCAATGAAAAAAAAAAAAAACATACTGTATTCTGTTTCCCTTTTAATGGGTACTTGGACAGCAGCTACTTAGACACTAAGACTTTATGCCTACCAGGCAGATGTGGTTTTGGTAAACCATCTTGCAGGTGGGTTATCACAAGGACAAAAATCCAGAGGAAATGAGATTACAAAGCAGCTCAGAAACCAAGATAAATACATCATCAATACTCACTCCTTTGGCAACTTTAGTAGGTGAGGGTGGACCTGAAGAAAATAGAAAGTAATTTTAATAGCAGGTTACAAAACGTTTCAACATTACAGCAATATAATCAGATGCTCTTGGGGTGAAAATAATAGTGGTTAATTCACTGTGCTTTTAAATGGCAAAGTGACCAAAACCATCACTTTGGAGAAGTCTCAAATTAGAACTGAAAGCTGTACAACAATGAAAAATATCTATTTCTCTTCTTGCTAGAAACTGGTCAACCAAGTCACCCCTCAACTCATGGGATAAGGAAACCGAGGAATTTGTCTGAAGGAATTTCACTTGCCACAAAGAAATGGAATTATTTCCTTAGCTGATACAGGAATAGTAGCATTTATACGGGACAAAATCTGGAGATTTTTGCAAATGCCAGTGGCTGAAGTCAGGGTTACAATAAAGCCTGAAGGGACACTGAGCAGCTAAGAGCTGCTCCATAATCCATTCAGATTCAGCTTCCTTTGAAAGTCACATACTATTTTTTGGGGACAAAATGCATTCTTGTCCATGACTGACAATCAAGGAAGAGGTATGAATATGCAATGGAAAAATCAGAATTTTTTTCTGCTATTCCCAGTGATAGCAAAGAGCCCCACCTCTTTGCTAATGCTTCCTCCCATCTCCTGCAATCCCCTATTCATTACAGACAGTTACTGGAATATATTTTGAGAACCTCACAAAACTCAGTCCATCATATGATTTGCATTATACTGGAGACCATGTGTTTGCTTTAGCGCTCCACAGAGACTTGGAAGAGACAGTGCATAAACATATCACCATATAATTTTTGAGGGAAAAAACCCAAAGAAAAACCTAACTAAAACCCCAAACAAAACCCCAGCAACACGCTCTAAGCCTAAATAGTCAGGGGTATAAATCAAACTTAGAACATAATAGCTCAGAGATAAAATGAGTTGCTGTGTAGCTGTCAAGACTGGACACAATTTAGATATCACACTAAAGCAGGATTTTAAAAAGCTTATAACCAACATGACAACTGCAATTTTGTCTGTACCTCCTCTTAAGATAAGCAGGGGCACCTCTGCTCCTACTGGAAACTGCTTGAGCACCTCCACCACCTGCAAGTGAGTCAAGCTCTGCACATTCTGATGGCAAATCTCCTTGATGACATCCCCTTTCTGTAGGCCTTGACACCACTGGCTGTCCAAAATCATCTTCACCTTCTGGCCTGTGGGACTGTCTGCAATGGCAAACCCAAAGCCTTTAGGCCCTTTGACCAGAGGGATGGTGACCAACTCTGGCTGAAAGCCTCCTGAGGAGGCAAAGGAGACCCTCTGCTCTGCTGAATCCACGGAAGGGCCGTTCAGGCGATCGTTGACCAATATTTTCCCATTCTGGTCCAACACAACTGTTCCCGCTACTAAATCTTGGCTGGACACAGAAGCATCTCCCTTGGTCACCAGTGGGCTGTTAAGGACGGGCGTGGCTGTCACGATATCTACCACGGGGTCTTCGTTGTCATCAGGAAGAGGGTACCCACGACACAAAGTCATGTTCACATACTGATTGATGGGAATGAGCTGAAACATCTGGACAACATCTGCATGGGTATGGCCAAGGACACAACTTCCGTTTATGTCCACAATGACGTCACCTGTTACAAAAGAAAGTTCGAGAGTGTCAAAAGCAGAAGTGAAATCTTCAACAAAAGCTTACCTTGAGGAAATCACAGTGCTGTCTTCAAATTAATAACTAGGGTCTGGGATATTACCTCATGGCTAATATTGCCAAAAAGCAAAAAGAATTTCCTCTTTGCATTTATTCTATTTTGTCTCAGGACACCGTGTACTAAATATATAAAGTTTAATCTGCAGCAGATTTTAAAAATGATACTTCACAGCCAGGGGAGATGAAACAGAGCATGCTCACTAAAGCAAGCAGATGTCTTCTGCTTTAATTCATATTGCACAGCATCCTAAACCAAATGCAGAATAAATCGGATTTTTTGGCCCTCCATTTATTTTAGGACTGGCTGAACTTAAACTAGGATCACACATGCACACATGCTCCATACACTTACACTGCTGCCAGATGTGGCTAAGAATACATTTTCAAAATGAAGTGACATGTGCTTCGTATCCCAAAACCCCGTTTCATGTTTTCATCACTCTGATGTGAAACTTTGCACATGCAGTACAATATGCCCTTCAAACTGTCCTATCCCTTTAATGCCCAGGTATCAGTAAAACAGGATCTCTCTTTTTCCATGAACTACAATCAGAATAGCTGCACTTCTTTTCATTCCAACTGTTCTGAAGGAGTGTTTTCATTTTTGCAGAGGTGGAAAATGAACCATATGCAAACAAGTCCAAACAATACATCAGCAACAAAACAGGAAATTGTTTCATTTTGTAAGTAAATAGTATTAATCATTCAAAGTATGAGTTCTTTCACTCATTTGAAGAGTAAGAGTCTATGTTATACATAAAGAAGCATTTTCCCCTTTCTAATATGCTGTCCTGGTTTAGGACCAGAGGTTATAGGTGACTTAATTACACATGTAATAACCATGAGAAAATGTGCAAGTCTTCATGAATTGCAAAAACCCTCGTCCCTCTTCTCTCCTCACCTGTCCAGCTCACACAACTTTGCTTCCTCATTCCTGCTGTGGGTTTTCTGCAGTTTTAATAATGAGAGTCATGGTTCTTGTCAGCAACAAGGCAAAACAGACCAGGATTCAAACACACGATTTTTACTTTACTTACAGAGAGGAAAATCATTCTATGAATAAACATGAAGACAAGTGTCTTTGTTAAAGCAGAAGTACTGAAAACTTCCGAAGTGACCTTAAAGTAGATTTTTATCTAGAATGTTTCAGCCACTGCTCTGCACTGATCTTTCACAAATCAGAAAATATTTAATTTAGTGAGGATGTGGATGGAGTCATCCAACCTCCAGCACCTCAAGCTGTGTTCTCCAAAATTCCCCAGGAAATGGAACTGTATGGAAATAATACTTGACCTGGAGCAATTCTTCCGTCTTGCGCAGCGGGTCCATCTTTCAACACATTCTTCACCTGGAGAAACTCGTCAGGCCTGTCCCCTCCGATGATTGTGAAGCCAAATCCCATGGTACTTTTTTTCAGGGATGTCCTAATAAGTGCTCCATTAAGCTGGGATGGATCTCGAGTGAAGACAGACCTCCCTGGTCCTATGGAATTATGGAATACAGAGACGGGAATGCAGGAAACCAGAGTTAGTTTGGGAAAGGTTTTTGTTTATTTTTAAGCTGTCACAAAGGATAATGATTATTGTTGGTCAGCTTCTGAAGCGCTCTTAAGGAATAAAGCAAACAGACAGGAAAGTGCTACACTCATTTTCCAGCTGAACTCAGTGAACGGAAAAGAGGCCTTTTTTTAATGGATTGCTACAGAGCTGTATGCAAACCTCCCATCTCGAATTCACAGTTTTATTCCTTGAATACCAAGCTTAAAGTAGATCAAAAGTATAAAAACTCCAGGTGTGGTTTTACCTGCACTTCCAGAAGGCTCTTCTAACCCTCCATATATTCCAAAGCTCTTTATGATGACCAGCTTCAGAACAACCAAAACGATTTAAAAGCAGTCTTAGTGCCTTGGTTCAATTTTAACACAAAAAAAATCCTTAAAAAAGCCGAAAGATCTCGGCAGGTAATACTGTAATGGCCAGCAGAAAGACAAGGCTGATGCCTCAATGAATTCCAGAACTGGGTTTTTACAAAGCGTACTTACAGATAAAGATAGATATATGTGACAAAGAACACGATATTCAGCGATACCTGATTTGGAAGGGCCAGCATCAGTCTGTCCTAGCTGTTTTTTCCTTTTGGCTTCCAATACTGGATTTTCAAACTGAGTTTTCTGGTTAATATGACTGCAGGCACACAAAAGGTAGGTCAGGACTTTGACAGAAAACATTCTGACTATTTCCCCCAAGAGACAACACCAAAAAAATACATCTACAAACATTCTCTTTTATTATGTCAGATGAATGCTCCAGAGAAATGAACAAAAAACTCTCATAACCAATACTGAAAGTATGCTTGTTCTTTCAGCAGGTTGTTTTTTTTTTTAATTTACTTTGAAGCAAATAAAATTTTACTCCCTTTAATCAGTAGGTAGAGTTGTAATAGTTTAGAACTGAGCAAATCTGCTTTTTCTCTTAATCCACCTACCTATAGTGTTTACAAACTCAGGCATCACCTTTTTCCTAGTAGATGCTAGAGAAGTACAGCAGAGGAGGGAAAAACCAACATATCTGAGCATAATTCAAACAAACAGCTTGACTTTGAGAAGTGAAAAATGTTTTCTTGTTGTCCAAAGCTACATTTTCAACTCTACTGATTTTCTTCTCCATGATAGAGGAGAGATTTAATTTCCTCTGGCCTGAAGGAGACTCAGAAGAGCTTTGCAGCAGTTCAGTGGTTATTGACTTGACTCTTTGGAGACAGCAATGATCTACAAGTTATTTTTGCTCTTTTAAAGTTATCGGGTGCTGCTCTTAAGTCAAGTGACTTTGTTTTTGTTAAGCTAAGAAACACTGCATCAGCTCATTTCCATCTACAAATTACTTTGGTTGCAACTTGCTCTCCTTCCTTGAATGAAAACCAGAAAGTCTTGAAAGTCACACCGTGGATTTTCCCACATGCCAGTGCTATCAGAAGTTTGTGCCATGACTTCATGACCCCAGAACTGTTTTTCCTGGATTTATTTAACAGTTTCACAGAATCACAGAATGGTTTGGACTGGAAGGAACCTTAAAGTCCATCCAGTTACACCCCCTGCAATGAGCATGGATACCTTCCACTAGACCAGGTTGCTCCAAGCCCTGTCCAACCTGGCCTTTCACTGCATTACAACCTCTACTTACTGAGTATCAAGCATTTCAGAATTTCATGTTCAATTTTTAAGGATGCCAAATCAATAATTAGCACTTACTCAACATAGTATGTCCCATATTGAGGGTCTTCTATTTTCTCCCATCCATAAGGAAGTTCTGCAGTCAGAAAGACCAAGTTCTCCATTACAAGGCAAAACTATCCACAAATAGCAGAGTTTTCATTAAAGAACATCTAGACTCATGAAAAATATAAGGAAAATAGAGGTCCCGTTTTCTTCCCTGATGAAAAGCATCAGCCCGTTCCAGGGAATGTGAAGCCCCGTAATTATTACTCCTTCTTCCACTAAATGATGAACCTTGTATTCAATGAAATCACACCAGGTTAAACACATAATAAACTCAAAGACCTGTTTGTACTGAAAATCACATTCAAAAGGCTCCTTTTGATGGCAAACTCAGCATCTGGTAAGAGGGTGCCAGCAGCTCATGACTACCTGAAGGTAACAAGCAGTTACCATAGAGGTCAGCTTATCAAGTTTATTGTTCTAGTCAACTTGACCATAGAAATTTAAATATTAGAATAATGAATATAGTCAGTTAGCCAGACATTTTATGGGTAAATTTGCCCTGCAATCTTGTTTAAGACTGCCTTAAGTTTGACAATAACAGGAATTTCCCTAGCATATGACAGCATGTTACCAATTACTAATAAAAGCATTGCTCCACAGAGTCTGACTAAAGACCCAGTGGTTCTATTAATTTAAGTATTGTTCATCTGCATATATGGCATCTCTGTTTAAAGTGCTTCTTTTATCCTGTGGCGAGCTGCATGTATGTTCAATAAGCAGCAGTATACAGCTATTGCTCCATCTGGCTTCATTAGGGATACATGGCTGTTAGGGTGGGCGATTTTGGAGGATGACAGGTCATTCTGAGCCTGCTTCAGCTTTTGGAACATGTCAGGCATTTGCTAAAGACAGAGCTACCTGATACTCTTTTCTAGCAGACTAAATTGCCCAACTGTGTAGGAAATGTTTGCAGGAATTGCCTGGAGGCTACTGACCTGGAAGGCTTGAAGGAATTTAAATCAGTCAGATTGCTCCCTTAGCCTCTGCATTCAAATACTATGCCACATGCAGTAGTTAGCATTAGCAATATGTATATTTTGCCACATCTTCTTCATTATTTCTATATTCTGTTACTTATGGACCTTCTCCTTCTGCCATATTCCACCTATCCAAGAGTTTCCAGTGAGAGCATCACTCATGTGCAGCTTTCTCCTTAAAAATGACACTTACTGGAACAAAACAGGTCACATTCTGCTCGGGAATGCAGATAAACCTTCCATTTAGCCAGATTCTACTACTCCAGGGAAAATACACCGTGGACTTTCCAGTCTTACGTGAGTTCCTATTGCCACCAAACGGGACACTCGGCACTACGCTGCCAGCTCCAGAGTCTCATCTACCAGGGAGAAGCTTCTACCACAGAAGTAACAGCTCGTATCTAGCTGGGATAAACTCATACATTTATCAGTGACAGGTGACAAATGTATTCTGAACATCTCACCTCCATCTTCACAATCTTCAGGAGCTTTGGCCTTCTTACAGAGCCGGGGATCAAGCCATGTGGTTGTCTTGGTGTTGTGACTGTGGAGCAGAACACGTGCCAGTGTGTAAGAGTAAGAGAACTCCTTCACACTGAAGAAATTTTGCTTTGAGTATTTACTATTGTAGGAAACTGCAGAGTACAGATAATAGAACCTTTATTTGTGCCTCAGTCACATCGTAAAATACTAAAAAGAAAAGGCACCAGCACAGTGGAGACTCTCCAGAGCACACCTCTGTTAGAGGCACAGATCCCCTCCCCAGCCCCCAAAAGCTCATATGGAAAGAGCAGCTGTTTCTACCTGATAGGAAAAAAATATTTTTAGCCTCCTCATATGCTTAATGCTCAGGAAGGCTTCTGTTTCATTCTTGCCTTAGAACTCATAAATGAGGCAGTTTTACATGTGCACACATGAGCTACTTCCCTAACTCGGGCTTTCATCTGGGCTATTTGTATTTTGAAACATCCATTCCCAGCCAAGGAACACAAGCAGAGAAGAAAAAAATAAACAAGGTCTCAAATTTCAGAGAAATTTGACATAGAGGTTCCATGTTATGCTTCACTTAACAATATCAAGCCAGCTTTGTATGTGTGAGATACAAAAACCTTAAAACAAACAAACAGACTTTGCAGGTGGAACCGTAAGGTTTTCCTGCACAATGGCAATTGTACCAAGCGTGCAACACTGAGGACTACGAGTAAGGAATTTAGCAGTATGAATATATTAAACTTGATAAAGAAATAGAAGCAGCAAGAGCAGAAAAGAGGTGAAAGAGCAGCTTTCCAGACTGCAGCCACCAGCACTTCTCCAAGGAGCGAGTTACTCACTCGATGAAGTAGATCATGCCAGTGTCCGTGTAGGCCATTTCCCAGTTCTTGGGTAGTGGTTCCAGAGTCTCATCCCTCGACAAATAATTTCTGAAGTCCATGTTGCTGCTTGTCTGGTTGTAGCTGGGAACAGGTTTCATCCAGTCAGGAGAATCTGAATGCTTTTCTTTGTTTTCTGCAGTTGTTCAGGGAAAGTGTTTGTCAGATGCTTATGTTGTTTCTCAAAAAGAACCACCCTCTTAATCTGGCTATGAGTGGATGTCAAACACGTTCCTGTATGTGATGTGCATTTTTTCACTTTCTTTTTTTCAGCTGTAAACTTTGACAAGCTGACATGAAAACACTGAACTCTGCTCTTCCCCTGCCAAGCACTGGCAGAAATCCAAGTTGACTATGCTTTGTTGCCATTTCTACAGAGAGAACAGTGTTTGTAATGCCACAAAACAACTCAAAAAATCCTACTAATATTCCTCAAAGAATCAGAAGGAAATGTAGAGGAGACCCTAACTGCCAGTAAAATAAACCATACCTTCCTACAAACCACGCCTAGAAAAAAATCCCAAAAAATTTGTGCAGGAAATTTTAAATAGAAGCCTCTACCCTTCAGAACCGAGGCTATGCTCAATGCCCTCTGTGACATGACGATGTCTGTGACTTTCACCCAACCACCAGCCTGACCGTTGGCCCCTCTGTGCTGTTGCCAGCCCTGAAGATGACAAGATTAGGTCAGGTCCAGTCAGTGTAAATCTGTCCTAAATAGTAACACACAGGATCAGCTGCAAATGCAATGTGACAGTTCCTCTCCACCATCAATTCTCCCCCCTCCAGATGAGTAACCATGACAGCAAAAGGAAAAGGGCATTCTGCCAATCCCAGAAAGGTCCTGCTGGACACTGCTCCAGCCTCAACACACTTGGCTTTATTCCTCTCCACAAGCTCCCCCTCAGGTGGTTTCAGGTTGTGTGACAGTTCCCCTATGCAAAATCATCTGAAAATTTTACAGTATGAGCCAGTGTTGCCCCTTAAACCAATCACTTCCTTAAAATCTCCTGTGTAAAAACTCAGTAACCAACTCAAAATTCAACAGTAACATTTGCAGGGTATGAAGAGTGGACAAATATTTCCTTCCCGCTCATGTAAGTGGCCCGTATCCAGCATCACATGTTCTTGACCAAGCAGTACATTTTATGATGCAATTGCACATCTGCCTGGGAAAACAGCTGGTGCTTTTTAAAAGGTCATCTCAAAATCAAGTAGAAGCACCAGCCTGAATAGAAATTGCCTTCATACTTCACCAAAACTAAGGAAGCATCAATACTATTTTTATAGTTCTTATCCATTCACACAGTACTCCAGCGAATTTCTCCCCTTGTCAACTAACCTATCCCTCCGCTACCATTAACTGCTTCCTTTTCCTCCTCCTCCTCCTCTTCAGGGAGAGAACTTTCCATCCTTTGCATTTTGCTGACAGACGTGGTTCTCTTCCTCTGCGATTCAGTATCAAAATCATTGTCAAAAAGAACTTGATCCACTGGATCAGGCTGAAAGGGGCTGGGCTCTGCTGGAGGCTTTGGAGTACCATAAAAATTACCTGAAAATGAGACAGAAATCAGGATCACTGAAGCACTGATACTGCTGAAGGCACTGGCAGTGGCTGTTATCAGTTTAGTGCCCACGCAAACATATTTTGGTGAAAATTTAAAGCCTCAAAGAAGACATCAGTATTACCAAACACCAATCAACAGTCAAAGCCTATTTACTCATACGCTGACTTCTTGCCAGTGCAGCACTAGTTGTCAGAAAACAAGAGGTTAGCTGAAAACTGTTATCCTGCTGTAAGTTTTCTAAAGAAAAAGATGGATTTGTTACTTTGCCTGGAATTCACTAATACTCCATAAAGAGACTTAGGGAGCAACCTTAGAGGGACAAAACAGTGAAAATCAATTACTCTTACTCTACATACTAATTAACAGCGCAACAGAAATACCAAAGTCAAAAAGAAAATTCATTTTGTGCAGAAACAAAGTATTTATTTCCATGATTTTTAACATTTGCAATTTTCTACTGACAATATACTTACAAAACAATATTGATATGGCTTCATCTAAAAATTACTTTTACTTCAGAAAAAGGAACAGATTTTTCCTTCAATATTTTAATCTAAAGCACAAAGGAATTATCTGCTGTTTTCTGGAAAAGAATTTCAGCAACTGATCTCTCTCCTGACTGCTCATATGATTTTTATGAGGGAATTGGGCACAGAGCGAGGAAGCTTCCCAGAATTCCTGCTGGGGTGACTTTTGGCGCCTGGATATGGTTTTGGCCATGTAAATAAAGTAAGAAAGAAAACCCTTCTGCAAATATCAAGCAAGGGCAAGGCACAGAGAGGGGACAGCCAGATAAAAGTTCAATTCAGGAATAGAAAAAAAGTACTAGTTTAGCCTAAATTTGCGTAGGAGATTTCCTAATATTAACAGATAATGTGGGATACAGAAAACAAGAGGCACAGAGCCTTTCACAGGATTGTCTACTTTTGACGTATTTTCTTTTTTCATCAACTTCATTACAAGGTTTTTCCTCAGCACATTTAACAAACCCAACTTTCCTACAGATTTGGACAATCTGGTCTAGTACTATTCAACTTTTCATTGAAAAATGCTTTTGTTTCCCTGATGGGTCAGAATTTCTCTTGCCTTCTGTCCTTCTGTTGCACACCTGAGAGGAGAACATGGCTCTGTTCTCTGAGGTTTACACAAAATTGACTACAATCTCTTAAATTTGTACCAGGCACAGACAAACCTTTTCAGAATGCTTCCCCAAAATGCAACAATGAAAATAATCTGGTAGGATTAAGAGTGGTTGAAAGGACAATTTGCAGTTTATCAGAAAGCTTTAAAACAAGATTGTTCCTCCTCTTCACAGTAATCCAGAAATAAACTAACTATTGTCTCTCTGCTACAGTCGTCAAGTGAGCAGGAAAACTGGTACCACAAGAAGCTACACTTGGACTAAGATCCTGGACACAAGTACTGGGTTCTTATTCCCATTCCATTAAACATCACTGACATACCATCATATGTTCCACTTTCTAGTAAGGCTCCACTTTCTTCCAGCGCTTTAAACTGCTCAACAGGAATGAAATTATAGTCTACCCCAGGGACCTCTCCATCTCTGGGAGCCCTTGTAGTGCCTGCAAAGGAGAAAACACTTTTGTAAGATACCCTGCTACCAAAGGCTGCCTGCTGTACAGTTCAGTAGAAACAATGCATTTTTGAATCGTTATACAAAGATGATGTCACTCCAGTATGAGTTACAACAACCGGTGAGCAAGTGAACAATAATGTATAAAAACTGAGCTGGTAAATTACCTAGGAAAAACAGTTCTGGTATTGGGGGAGAAGGAGAGAATAAGCTGGGTGAGGTGGTAATTAAGAGAGAATTCTTTCTTATGGTCAGTGAACCAAAAACAACTTTTTTGGCAGCTGACGACACCTGGACCAGGCAATCCCAGTCTGGGATTCTGGGAACAGCTGCGATATTTTATTTTAACCCAGTTTAAGGGTGCTGCATCCTTCCCTATTTCCACCAGCACCAACTCTCTAATTTGCAATAAGGTCATCATGACCAAGCACATTTGATTTTTGGGCCACCAAATCCGTAACTAGGCACAAAATTTATTTTTTAACCTACAATTCAGAGTGCAATTTAGCCACATTCCAACCCCTGGCTGTAGGTAAATTTTATCAGTAAATTGCTGTGTTAATGCAGACGTTTTTGAAGTGTTTTGTCTATGAAAACAGGCCCCCCATAGTTACAACAGCTTAATTAAAGCTCTCCTGAAAGGACAGCAATGATTCATTACTATTCATTACTGCCTACAACCTAATAGCATTTTAAAAGCATATATAATTTTTTTCAGGCAGTAGCATTAACAAGAGCTACTAAATAAAACCTAGCAATAGTGAAATGACGTTTAAGAAAGCCACAAACTCTCGCGTGTGCTCAGAGAGAAGAGAGTAGAATTCCTGTAGATACAAAAATGTTATTTGACAAAGTAAGTTCTTAGTGCAATGAATACTTAAACAGTCAATGATGAGCCTTTTAAATCAGTCTTCTCAGCGATGAGCAAACCGTTTGCCTGTTCATTCTGCCACTGCCACTCCTTCTGCACCCAACTCCTCCTTCCACCTTCCCCTCCTTCCAGCTGCCCTGCTCTGCCTTATGCACTTGACACTCAAGGTCTCAGCTTGCTCTTTGTGAACAAAAGAACCCCAACACATGAACAAAAATCAGGACATCTTTGCACTGCTTGATCATGCTGAGAAAGATTTATTTCTTGTGGTGGCTGCAGTCATTCTAACAGCAACTACTGGCGAACATGTGAAGAGCAATGCGCAGATATTACTGAAACAATCTGAACTTTGAATTCTCAAGTTTTTGGTGATTTTCAGTCCATACTGGCTGTCCAGTCTGATTCATGGCAACTTCAGATGTGAAACTACCATAGCAAAGCCAGAAGTCTCTGCTGCAAGGTAAAACTCTAAACAGGATTAAGAGAGAAGGCATTTCAAGCTCACAAATGATGTGGGAGTTAGCAGGAACAGATCAAATGAGGCTGATCTTTACATACTTACAAGGGATGGTTCTCAAATAGAGATTGTCTCTGATCACTTGCTGGAGTTTGTGATCTATTGAGCCCTTCTGGAACTGAAGACTCAGGTAGTGGCGCAAGTCCTTGTTGATGACTTTTCCTTAAAAAGAAAAAAAGAATAAATTAAAATAATTTGTAAAGCAGGATCTCACAACAGGAATAGTGTTTCACTGCTACAGAAGTTTCAGAAAAACCAAGCAGTGGGAAAAGTTGGGTTGGTTTAAATACAACCACCTTGATGGAAAATACCATTTTGTACTATCAAATCAGAGAACCCCAGAACGGTTTGTGTCAGAAAGGAAACTTACAGCTCATCTTGTTTCACTCCCCGCCATGGGCAGGGACACCTTCCACTATCCCAGGTTGCTCCAAGTCCCATCCAACCTGGCCTTGAATGCTGCCAGAGACAGGGGAACCACAGGTCCCCTGGACACCCTGTGCCCACGCCTCACCAACCTCACAGGGAAGAATTTCTTCTGGCGCAGTGATTTTAAGCAGAGCTGACTAACAACCATCCCCCCTCATCTCCTGAACAAGACAGTGACAATATTTTGGAATTCTTGGAAAATCAATACAAAGTATTAAAATTCAAAACCTATTACCAAAATTCAAGGTCTCTACAGACAAGAAACTATTTAATTGTATTTTGAAGTAGTTTCCATTCAATTTACACCTACTCACTAGTCACCTGAGTTCAATATTTTGTCAAATGGGAACTTGCATTCTTCAAATTACAAAAAGAAAATATTTCCTTCTTAAAAACATTGCGTAACAGAAAGGAGCTGGGTTTTTTCACAATTACTCCTTTGCAATACTTCTGTCAGGTATCATTAGTGAATCTGTCACATCACTGGAGAACCACAGCCCCCTCAGCACACAAATAACTGAGCTCTTGTATTACTGCCTCATCCTTCAGACAGGAGGGTACAAACCAATCTTTTGTACCCTGTCAGCCTCCCAGAAAGCACATTAAATAGCGTCCTGTGACCTTGGTAAATTTAACTTATGTACTACAGCAGAACACTCACAGCTTTAGGGAAAAAGCTCAACCTTTGTCTTCAAAGCTAGAGCAGGTGCTGGGCAGCAGCAGATGGATGCTGCTGTAACACAACAGCAGGGAAAAAGGCTGGAACAGACAACTGCTCCTGTTAAATTACATCATCAGCAGGTTATGAAATGCATAAACATGCCCAGAAGTGTTTCTGACAGGAGCCTTTGAAGCCTATGAGTTCAAAGCTGCTGAGGAGACCACCTCAAACAGGTCACAGACCCCACGGCAGTCCTCATAGGAGGCTCACTCACCTACATCTTGAACCAATTACCATACTTACATATATGTCAAATTTGGAAAAAATCCCAAACCATCGAAGCCCTCCCACAACTAAGCAAGTTTTCCCAACCATGTGTCACTTACACAAAGGTGGCTGCCTGTTTTGGTTGTGGCAACTTTATACTTTCCTTTCCCTTTTAGCCAAGGAGAGTGCATTTCACACTTTGTTCTTGACCCTCAAACATGACCTCAGCAATCACCATTCACCAAGAGCAAAAAGAGTTTTAATCTGCGCCCTCTTCCCTCCAAATAAAACCAAGACACAATGGGTATTTCAAAGTGGAACCACAATTACCTATTGGCCCTTCAGAGAGGTCACTGATGTCCACAGATTAACCAAAACACACACAAAACCACCTTAAACCCTCAAGCAAGAACAGAAGAAGCCCAGCACAACCTCTGAACAGGCAGCACATCCTGTGCTGAACACAAGCCCTAAGCTCCAAATGAAGTCAACTTTTCACCTGCTTTAACACTGTCATTTATTTAAAAGTTACTTCCAAACACACAAAATGCATTTTGTAATGTTGGGACAACACCTCAGCACTGTCCTCGTGGCTGTCAAGCAGTTACATGAGCAACGGCAATTCCCACTAATGCAGTTCTCCACCCAATCCCTTCCCAGGAATGCACAGCAACTCAACAGCCTCTATTTTACCAGCATGAACTGCTTTTTACCACCTCTATTTTACCAGCATGAACTGTTCCTTATAAAACTTTGGATTTGCTTCCTGAAGCATAATGAGCAAAATGTGTCATGGAAAATGGAAACAAATGGGGTAATCTCCAGCAAGAAAAGTATTTTCCATTTGTTTCGACAAATTACTTTATTCTTTGTAGACAAGACAGTTTCTCAACATTAAAAAAATGTTTTGCTGCTAAAATGGTCCATCCGTCTCCTTGTCAAAGGCAGAACTGCACCTCAGCTATCCCAGCATATTTCGCCTAGGTGGATCAACACATTTGTACTTCACACAGGCAGATGAATCTGTTCATCAGCTACTTTCAGAGCACTGCACGTTGGAAAAACCAGGTGATATGTGAAAATCTGTTCTGGATGCAGAATTACAGACTTTATTTACTCACTGATCTTTCCCTCTTCATGTTTAAAATTTTAAAAGCTTATAAACCCTGTTCAATAAATATCAACTCCGTTTAAAGACAAAATAAAGGCAAGGCTGCTACTAAGGATAATATGCCGATATTGAGGGGTTAATCTTAATGTTAAAAGCTTAGAGACTGGACTATACTCTGAGACCAAGATGACTGAATTGAAGATTGACAGGATTGCCTGGGGAAAACAGAGGAAAGTCAAACAAAATAGTGGGCAGAGAAAAAATTCAGAAATTCACACAGAGAATTGTGTGCATTAGAAAGCAGAAAAATTAAGTAATAGTAAGGACGCTTTAGGCAACCTATGGCAAAAACTGGATTATTTTCCCTCCAGGAGCTGAACATGCTTCTTTCACATTGTTTCACACAGGCTTTTAGGAAAACCTCATCAGCCTCTCCAAAATGACCTGCCAAATGTTGGGTTGGTGTCTGCTGTGCTGCTGAGGTGCCTCTAAAGGACGACACAGGCAACACAAGGACCAGTCAAGAGGAACAGTATACTTTATACCACACAGATTCTGCTAGGTGAATAGCCACAAGCCTCTTGTTTCCAGCTGTAATTTAAATTCACCAAAAAGAATTTAGGATTTTTAGATGAGGATATGCACACTGGAGCTGGGGAAGGAGAATTAAGTGACTGCAGAAAAAAAACCACTCAAGTGCCACTGCAGTTGAACACAGCATTTTTACATGAATTATGGAGGCAAATAGAAGTGATGGGTATCATGAAAATCGGGGTAGTGGCTCTTACAATATGCACTGGTGAAGCTGCCTCTGCTGCTGTACATAAGCAGGACAAAAACCAGCTACTTCTATAGCCAACCTGTCATGGAAATGCTCAAGAATACACGCTGCAGTTATAAATAAGAGGAGCACTACCATGGTGCCCCTAGAACTTG
Organism: Parus major; assembly: GCF_001522545.3. NCBI lineage: Eukaryota > Metazoa > Chordata > Aves > Passeriformes > Paridae > Parus > Parus major. The sequence goes on along the minus strand of NC_031795.1, from coordinate 6,561,617 downwards.
ACACAGAATTGCATTTCTAGATCAGCAGTGTTGGTAAAACAGCAAAGTTGAACACTGAAAGACACAAATAAATTCTAAGAATCCAGTCTGTGCAGTTTTTATGTTGCTGTCTGGTAATAATGTCCCAAATACGTCCGGCTAATGCTTCTGGCATACAGAGAGTATTGGCAACATCCCCATCAAATGACTCTGAAGACCACATGGAAATTTTCAATTTTGTTTTAGTGAACATTTTACACAGACACGGGTGACAACTTTCCAGAGATATGGCATTCTCTGCCTTAAGTTTCCATGCCAACATCTTCTGAAGACAGTGGCAGCTACAGGCTACCAAGGAGCTGCAGTGCTGATAGGTGACTCAATAAGCAGAGGATGATTTTCTTTCAAAACTTTTAAAAAAACCTTTACTGTTCACTATAAAAGCAATTTTTCAAATTAGCAGTTTATTAAAAGAAAGCCGCTTTCCTATTAAACAATGTAATTCATTAATAGGGCTTACACCTTCATTACAGCCTTTTGCACAAAAACGTATTTCAAGTGAACAGATGAGAAAATGGAATCATATTCCCTTGTTTTTGGAGGCAATTTTTCTTTAAAACAGCTGAAGTCCAGATGTGCTCTACTGGTGAACAGAAGGGTAAAATCATAGAATTCTATAATGGTTTGGGCTGGAGGGGACCTTCAAGCTCATCCAGTCCCATTCCCCTGCCATGGGCAAGGACCTTCCACTAGACCAGGTTGCTCCAGGGCAAATCAAATCTGGCCTTGGACAATTCCAGGGATGGGTCAGCCACAGCTGCTCTGGGCCAACCTGCACCAGGGCCTCAGCACCCTCACAGCCAAGAATTCCTTCCCAAAATCCCATATAACCCTGCCCTCTGGCAGTGGGAAGCCACTGCCCCTTGTCCTGTCACTCCTTCTCCAAAGTCCCTCCCTCCAGCTCTCTTGGAGCCCCTTGAGGTGTTGGAAGGGTCTCTAAAATACCTCTAAGAACCCTTTTGCTCTGCAGGCTGAACAGCCTCAGCTCTTCCAGCCTGGATCCAGAGCTGAGGGGCTACAGCCCTTGAGCCATCTCCTTGGTATCCTCTGGACTTGCTCCAGCAGCTCCACCTCCTTCTGATGTTAGTCCCCAGAGCTGGAGGAAGCCCTGCAGATGCGGTCTTCACCTGAGCAGGGCAGAATACCCCACCCACTTCCCTGCTGCCCACACCATGGAATCAGCCAAGGATTCGGGGGGGTGGGGGTGGGGAGGAAGGGGGTTGGGGGCAGGGATGGTCTCTGGGTCCCAGTGCACGTAGCCAGGGCACGTCCAGCCTCTTACCCACCAACAGCCCCCACAGTGCTAGGGCTGGGCGAGGAGGAGCTGTCCTGGCACAGCATGCAGTGATCTGCTGCCACCTTCTGGCACCTTCCTGTCGATCTCCTTAATTCTGCCCCCAAGTCTCCTCACTCCCCTCCCCAGGGGAGTTGGAAGACCACAGGGTGAAAATTACAGATATTACATACCGCCACGCATTTTTGTTTTCTCACGCAGAACAAAGCAGCGGAGAAATGTAACCAGAGTATCATCATGTACATTCCGAATTCGACACATGTGAACAGAATCCCAGAGTGTCCAATGGCTCTGCTCAGCTGTATAATGTTACATAAACTGGGATTGCAAAAGGCCACCGACTATGAAAATTCCAGTGAAACACACATTAAGAGATATAAATGAGCTCCATGGCTTGGCTCACAGTCTAACTAAAATAGGAATTCTCAGGGCTCATCAAGTGGAAAAACAGTTACCGTTTAATTAAACTGGGCTGTCAATACACCCACTGAGATGAACTGATTTTTGACGTGACTAAGCAAAAGCTGTTTAAAGAAACATTCAGCTCCACAAATGAGGGATGCAGTGTTAGGAAACCCAAGTCAGAATTAGTGCGTAACACATTAACTTTATTATATTCCCCAGCAACTATTAACATATGATGATGTTGAGGGTTAGGTGTCCTTTTTTTTTGTTTTGTCCTTCTGGCCTGCCCGGGGAATTTTTTACCCATTATGTGCTGAGACAATGTGCTGTACCAGTACTTAAGGGTGCTCACAACGGACAAAGAGTGGCCGGGCCCAGGGGGGGAGGAAAAGGGGCAGAAAAAGAGGGTGGGGACGGTTTTTTTAGCTGGGCTTTCTTCGGCTTCGGGGAAGGACGTTGGTGTGCTGGGTCGCGAAGCTGCTGCGGTGGAGAGAAGGGAATTTTCGCCATCACCCAGACGGAGCAGCTGCTTCTTCTCCTTCTCCCCTCTTTGTTGGCGGCCTCGCACCCCCTGTCCTGCCGGGACGTGTGGCAGTGCCAGGCACCGCCGCGGAGCTGCTGACACACCTCAGCCACCGGCCCAGGATCCCAGCTCATCCCTGCTGTTCCAGCCGACTGTTCCTCGGAGCCCTGCTGGAGCACCAGGACTTACTGCCCGAGGGGTTTGTGAAAACAAAGCCTCTCCTCCATCCCATCTCAGCCGAGAAAACTGTCCCGGGGTCCCTGGTTCTGTGTTCTTGTTATTGCTGTAGTTATTGTTGTTTGTTTGCCTGGTTATACTAGTAAAGAACTGTTATTCCTATCCCCAGATCTCTGCCTGAAAGCCCCTTGATTTCAAATTTATAATAATTCGGAGGGAGGGGGTCTACATTCGTTCATCCCAAGGGAGGCTCCTGCTCTCCCTAGCAGACACCTGTCTTCTGGAACCAAGACAGATGATTTCACTCAAGTTCCAGATCTAAACACGTGCTTTCACTGAGCACAATGAATGATTTCCAAAGACAATCACTGTACTCAGGAAATGTGGAGAGGCTGGAAAAGCCCAGTGGTGATGCAGCAGTCTGTACCTGCTGTTCTTCACCTTCAAGTACTTACTTCACTGTGACCTGGCTGTCACAGGCTGACTCCTATGCTCTCAGCACAAGGAGGTGGGAGGTTCAAAGGACTACAATTAATATAGAAAAGAGACCAGATAATTTTGAAAATGCCAAACCCAGCCAGCAGGTGCTTCCCCAGCTTGTGGCTTAGAAACACAGATGGATTCCTGTGCAGAAGCCTACTTTTCATTCAGGGAAGGGGGCCAGTGCCCTGGGATTTCTGAGGAGGAAGGCTGAGACTAGCAGCACTGCCTGGCAGCTCATGTCCCAGGCCATCAAGAGCTCCAGGGCACGGTCATACTCAACGCCTCCCTGTCTCCAGGTAATGAAGGCAGGAATTCAAGCTGGGATTCTGCCTCTGGAAGAGAAGATTTCCCTATGAAAATCCAGGCTGCTCTGGGAGGTGTCATGACAACCATGCCTGGACCAGTGACCCATCTGGGAAAAGAAATCCTGGTCCCGTTCTGGACTAAGGCTAACTTCTGCTCATTCCCTGAAAAACTACAGTGTTGCCACTGGTGCTGAACAGATCACACGGACACAGGTCGAGGTGTGGTGAAAAGAAGATAAAGTTTATTTTTCTTCCCAGGATTTATAGGTTTCTGACCACGGCCAGGGATTGGATGGTCAGGATAACACTTTCTCACTGCACTGGCCATGAGAGATGCCCATCACAAGACGTGTAACAGAAAGAATGTACTCATATCTATGTTTACAGTTACTGTCCTGGGAAAGTCTTTAGAAAACCATGTCAGCAAGCTCAGAAGCTGAGTTTTCAGGGCGACATCTCACCCTTTTTGGTTTAAACAAAAAGAAAAGAAAAGAAAAAAGAAAAATGAACAGAGAAACTAGCAACATTATGAACAATCAAAAGGATAAATAATAGGAAAATACAATACTCCATACAATCAGAAGGCTGTAATTTCAGGGTGATACTGCAGCTTCTCTAAAATGCAGGCAAGCTCCCTGTCAGGTGAAGCATTAGATATTAAGGCTCTTCACAGACACAATAATACATTAAATCAAACTCATTTACAACCTGAAAGCTGAGAAACACTAGAGAGGGTTACAGCGAAAGGCTTCTATAGTCATATTTTGCTACATGCCATCCAATAAATTCTTGGCAATATAGTCTGATTTACAGAAATTGACAGAAGAGATAAGCCTTACAGTATTAATAAATCATTTACCAGAGTGCTCAAAATACTGGTAGGGTGTTTACAGTACTAGAGAAAGGAATGAGAACCCGTTTATCCAGACTTAAGAAATATGGTTACCACAAACTCCATTACAGACTGTACATCCCATTTGACTTTGGGGGATTTTCTTACTTTTGTCAGTAACACAGAATCAACTCCAGAACCAGCAAAACTATAAATTTTGACTTTTTAAGCCTCCAGATTTAGATTGCTCATTACTAGAATCTGAGAGGTGTTCAAAACCAGCCTTCACAGGATAATGCCTTCAGATCCTCAGTCAAGGTGGTGACCGATCCAGAGAGACAGTTTCTCATTCCACATTCTTGAATATCTCAGCATTTTGTGCTGTGTCGTTTCCTTAAAATCTTACTGGGTTTGAAAGATTCTCCCAATAAAGCAGGCTGCTGAGAGTAAACCAGAGGATAACTAACATGACTTTGTGTTTGCTTGCTAAATTCCATCATTAAAGCATTTCAAGTTCTGAAGATAACCGAAATGTCCTTTGGGAGGCACAACCCCAAATTATACTTGAGAAACAAAAAAAGGACTGGCAAATCACACCTTGCTTATTCCTAAATATACTTGGAGCTGAGAGGGACAATATGTGAAATACAAACAGTGTGAGCTTGCAAGTAATCCTCCTGGATTTTCATTTTGGCTGTATAGAAACAGCAAAGTCAACTGTAACAGCAGGCTCTAGAGTGAGTACGGCTGGATTCCTAATCTGCTATGAAAAAAAAAATATAGCTAGAGCTCTCAGTGATATTTGGTTTGCGTATGAAAGCAACATGTGGTACCCAGCTAATACTTGGCATTGTTCACAGATGTACCAGAACCACTGAAGCTCAGAAGTGAATAAAGAAGCCTGGAGTGCAGAACAAGGGTGCATGGCTTCTCACTGCCAGAATTCTTCCCCATGAACGTGCTGAAGCCCTGGCCTGGGTTCTCCAGAGAAGCTCTATCTGCCCCATCCCTGGGATCCAGCACTGTGAAACCAAGAGGTTTTTAACCTTTTGCCACCTACCCTGAGCTCATCTCCCTGCCAGCTCCAGCGTATCCGTGGGCAGGGTGGGGAGATGCTCCCCTGCACCCATGGAGGGAGGGCAGCTCTGGTCCAAGCAGAGCCAACAATGAACAGCTTTTTTTTTTTAAACTACCTAAAAGCGCAAGCACTCAGCTCACATGCTAGAACACATTCCGAGCGGGGAGAGCACCAGCAGAGCTCCAGGCAGATGCTTGCCCCTTCCCTTCCATCTGCTCCTGGCACATGGCCACGTCTCCACAGGGCATCCCCAGCCAGCACATGGCAGGGCAGGGTCATGCACCATTTTGGAACTAAGAAAAAAGTAGGAAATTGAGACCAGCTGCACTTGGAAACCCGTATGTAGGGCAGCAATACTACTCAGTTACACGGTTCTAGCATGGAACTTCTCTACGTTTCTTCTTTGTATCTTGTTACATCTGTAGATATTCTCAGCCTGTGCATGACTTCCACATAAAGGCAGCATTTTACGTTGGTTTTATGCCGTGCGCTGACAGCAAAAAAAAATGCATAGTCTAATGAATTGCCTACAACCTTAAGGATTTTTAAAGTGAAAATTCTTTTGAGTAGAGCAGTTCCAGCTTTCAGAATCCAGCTTCACAAACATCAGTATCAGATACAATTTCAGTAATACATTGCATGCACACAAAAATCCATTAATCATGGGAATACAGTCAGAAGAATTACCAGGGAGCAGGGTTTACTCTGATAATGCCAAGTATTGTAATACTCCATTATTAAACAGGAGAACAGCAAGGCTCAAAAGTCTATGCAGCTGTTTCTGATAGAAGATCAGATACTGAAGGAGATATAAGCAGAACTCAAGTAATTCAAAATAATGAATGGGTTTCAAATAAAATGCAAACATAACCATTTCCTTCAATTTAACAGTGGGGAAGAAGAATGCAAAAGAACTTCACACAAGACAAGTCTGACCTTTTTTATTATATGTGGAGACTTCCTTCTCTTTAATTCAGTATTTTCTTGAGAAGTGAAAAAACACTGACAGAGTAACAGAAAATACGGACAGATTTTGCCTATTTATAAAGATTTGCTGTATTTTCAAAAATGGGGTACACTGGCCCATGATTTCTATTTCAAGTCAGATGCGTTGACAGTGATGGTAAAGAACAAGAATCCAGATAAACTGTACCCTGTGAGCCTCTGCCACTGTCAGGTTTGAGACAGAGAAAAGGATTTACAGGGATGCCTGGAAAAATGACTGAGCCCAGCCTGGGAGCTTGAAAGACCTCACAAAAACCAAATGTGATTTGCAAGATCTAATTATGAGTCTCAAAGTGAGAAAGGGATTTAAAGCACAAGAGGAAACAGGCTTTTAACACCACAACAACAGATTAATCAAATACACCGACCAGAACGGAATATGGAATTGTAAAGGTTGGAAAGGAACTCTGAGATCATCAAGTCCAACCATCAACCAGCAGGCACCAAGTTCACCACTAAACCATGACCTCAAATGCCACATCCACGTTTCGTTAGAATGCTTCCACGGATAGTGACTCCACCACTTCCCTGGGCAACCTGTTCCAAAGCTTTACAACCCTTCCCATGAAACAAAAAGTCCCAACACCTAATCTAAACCCCACCCCAAGTGTAACTTGAGGCCATTTCCTGATCATGATCTACTCAAACCACCAGGCAAGGGATGGAGCTGATTGGGCAACACACCAATGGGCTCAAACATGTTAAAAGGATGCTACAACTCTAAAGGGTCAAAACAACAACCAGAACTTGTAATACACAAACACATTAAAACAAATTAAAACACAAAATTGTTTTCATAATAGGACTTTATTAAAACTTCTTAATTATGCACTCAAGGCCTTGCTGAGTTTTAATCACTGCAGCTCAGTACACCACAGAGGCTATTCTGGGTAACTAGTATCTGTCGCTGCAACACTTGTACCCTGAAGTCAAATACAGATGCTTACAGCCATGAAATAAGAAAGCGCTGTAGCCGTCACAGGTTACAATAATACATAAATCATTTAGTCTGCTCTTAATTGAAAAGTGGAGCACCAAAACAAAGACAAGTAACGTGAACAATGGAGATGATTTTCCTAGGGCTAACTAGGGCTTGTTTTTCCCAATTTATAAATAATCTTCCATTAATTCCCTTATATTTACAACGTGAGGTTTTAATTTATTCACACTAGAGAAAATGCTTTACTGAGACAGCAAACAAACATATTTGGTCTAGAAAGCACAATTAACATATTCAACTGAACAAAATGTTACTTGAGTCCCCAGAGTATTCTAGTATTAATTCTTCCCTTTGGAAATCTACAGCTGATGTGCAAATTCAAACTTACTGCCATTTAATATTATTCCATGTCACACTGCAACAAGGGACTGCACACAGGGTACCTGTGCCGGCTAACCTGTCATAGTGTTGGGCAGAAGCTGCCAATCCTTCTGCTTGTCCAGAGAGTGCATTATGCTTCAGATGTGACGTATGTCTAACATACCGTATCTCATTGCTTAAGCAGCGTGCAGAATGACACATTTCAATCACATCCCCAAAGAAAAATGTCCTTGCAGCTGCTCACTGTTACACAAGCAATTTAATCTAGCTGGGACTTGGCACTGCTTTCCCAACAGAAGGGTACACGTTCATATGCCAAGACCATTTTTTTTTTGGAGCGTTCAGATCAGAAAAGAATTTATGTGAATCACAGACAGGTTTATTTTTAGCCTGCTTTCCATAGGCAGCAAGATATGCAATTACACTCTGCATAATTTCTAGGCCCACTAACCTATTTCAGTCGGGAGTTTGGCATGGCAGGAATCTGACATATCTGAAGATACTCTATCAACAAAGATGCTGCATGCCTGTTCTCCTGGAGAAGACAAACTTCTGGGGTGACCATCCACCATGGAAAACAGAACATGTTCCCAGCAGAGGTGTCCTCCAGCTGTGTCAGTGAGTAACAGCTCGCGCACCATTGTAGACGGACTTATAAACTAATATAGGCAACAGCAAATTGGGCTTTTAAATACCAGCCCCATCCTGAACATCCCTGCTTTGCCCTGCCTACAAGTATAACACCTCTTGTAACAGATCGTTCCCATAAAGAAATGCCACCCAAAGGCTTTTTAGTGGCTCCTCAACACCACTTTCGCATGAGACCCCTACAAGGTCCCACCAACCCAGAGACCCCCCCCTCCCAGCACAAGGGCAAAGGAGCAATTCCTTCTCCGACAAACATAAGTTCATTATGCAACTTTTATGAGGTGTTATAAATGAAATTCAGCCAAATTTATCAATAACAATTTTACTGAAAAATTTGTAAAATCAAATTATGGAAACAACTGCAGCGCCGACCCCGCGATCGGCGCTGGGTGAGCTCTGAATCAGCCTCTGTCGCACTGATTCCCCCAGGTTCACAACTTGTCTTTTGGAGAGTGGTGCTTTATACAGTTTTTTCAGCTTTGAGGCTATGCAGTTTCAGTTTCTTTCTTTTTCTTGTGTTGTTACATATTCATATTTCTGCTGCTGGATTGCTGATGTGTTTTCTGAGAAGGAGATGAAGTTTGAGTGGTTTTTCGGGAAGCAGGCTTTGAGATGTAGAATCGTGGTGAGTTTTTTTTTTAGTCTGTGTAATTTTCAATTTCGGGGAAACCGACATTTAGATCCATGGTCCCGGAGAACCAGATCGGGTCGGTACCAGGCGTTAATCACCGGCTCGTTAGAGCGCTTATCTTGCTTGGGTGGACCCACCTCTTCTCTGTGTTATCTTAATTGTTGGGTTGTTCTCTTGCAAATTCCTGGTTTTCCAGCAGCTGCTTTTGCAATCTTAAATTACTTGTGTTTTTTACATAAAACATGTTTTTAAACTCGATTTTATATGTGTACAATAAAACACAAATTATACCAACATATATTACATGAAGGAATCAGAACTTCCTGAAACCGGCTTTTCAAGGAGCCTGGGAAAACCCAGGGCTGCTGCAGGGTTTTCATTATCGAGGGATGCCTGATGCTTCAGGCTCCAGATTGCACTGCCGTGACTCACCACACTCTAAAGGATTCCCAGGAACCTGGAATCACCAAGATCTATGTGCCAGGTCAGAATTCCTCTGATCAAATCCATAGAAGTGCTGTGTCACTGTGGTACTGATTAGAGACATCTCAGTTTAATTAAAAAACAACCCCTCCACAGTGCTCACTGCACAACATGGGCAGTCAGTGAAATTACTTAAATCCAGATGTGCACCAGCCATGACTAATGTCAGTGCCTGACTCACACAGTTCACACTGCAATTCTACACCGACGGATGCTTTACTCAATCTGCTGCAACACCCAAGGACTGGGGGCATACAAGTGTGCAGCACAGCATCCCAGAAAGAGCAGAGATGTGGATCCACGTTGATCTGTCACACCCATGAATCCCTCTGGTGTCACTGAATGAACTCCAATTCTATTATAACTCAATTTTGCAGGGAAGCTTCTGTTTACAATCTATCACAGGCTGTTGTTGAAGTAATCAAGTAAGAGAGGACCATTTCCTTACATGTTCAGTTAATCATCACATAATATTAAAAATTAAAGGAATTTCTCTTTCAGCTTGCACATGATATCCTATTATTTCATCACTATTCATTTAGTAAGATTTAGTTTTAGTTAAGGAACCTAGAATTTTCCATTAACTATGAAAGAGTGCTTTCTCCAAGGACTGCATGTCTGAGGAGCTGGATGCCAGCAGGGAGGAACTGCTCAGCCTCTGAGATCCAGCTGCTTTCTAGTGAAGTACAAGCATGCTGGACTTGCCCAGGCAGTGCTGGCGCATCCCTTCACAACCCTTCCCTGCAGGAACCCAGGTCACAGCAGCCAACCTGGCACAAATGCAACAGAGGTGCTGACTGACGAGCTCCAAAGTGTGTCTGGGAGCGGTGAAGGATCTCACTGACAGCCACAGCTCATTCAAAGAGCTGCCAGAGGTGCTCACCGTTGCACAGTGATGGGAATTTCTAACAAACACAGCCAGCTGAATGCTGACAGACTCCTCCTTATTACTGACACAGCATTTAAGTTGAAAATCCATGTACTTCCCCATCATCAGTTTCCAGGAAAACATGTCTAAAACTAGCTCTAAAATTAGCTTGACTGACCTTGGTGTGACTTACCACAATACAGTCAGCTCTTCAGGAACACAGGTGGTTGAACTGATGCTGCCAATGTTTAATGTTCAAAATTTTCTTTTTTTTTTTTTTTTTTTTCTAAATTAATATTATTATTTCCCCATCCTGTGTTTGCTTTTTTATTTATGCCTCTGCCTGCCAAGGAATTGTTAACTAATCACCATGAGATCCATTTTGTTAGCACACAGCTCGGTACTTGGTCTTGCAACATCTGTTTCTCAGCATTTCTTCTTTTTCTTATCTATCTACTGTAGTTAGTAAAATAAGTGTCTCAACAGAGGACATCAGTATGTGGAAAAAGAAGCTGGTAACCAACAGCTATTAAAACATAAACCTTCAGGTTAATAACCGACTCCCACAATCATAGAATACCGTTAGCTGGAAGGAAGCAACAAACATCATGAAGTACAACTCCTGGCCATGCACGAGGCCAACCACCCCAATATAACAACAATATGATGATCTTCTTTGAAGAAATACTTCCGCAATAAAGCGTTCAGAACACCTGCATTCAAGAGACTGGCATAAATCTGATTTTCATAATCAAAATCTACTGAACATTAAAAACAAACATGCTTTTTCTGTGGTCAATTGCATAGCAGATTCAGTTCTAGCTGGCATGTATTAGTATTTCTTTACCTATGGAGAGGTTGTTCCACATGGGGAACACCACAGCTGTATTTCCAATGATTTTTAACTCCAGAGCTAACTTCTTCCACTATTCTATATGATAAACTAGAACTAGTTGAAGCAGAAAAAAGAACACAAGAAACAAGTTCACAGTAACTTCATTTTCACTCTGTGATTTCCAGCATAAGCCATGTACAAACAGACTTCAAGAACCTAAACCATCTGATTTTAGAAAACCCTGCACGGCCGTGGCTGTAGTCAGGGTACAAATGGCACAATCACTCATGGCCAGCTTCAAAGATACCTACTAGCCCTTCTCTAAGTACAATAAATGACAAAATAAACATTTCAGCAGTGAACAAGAATCAAAGTCTAGAGAACAGGGCAGCAAACAACAGCTCCCCAGCAGATGTCTGTGACAACTGTCTGGCTGATAAGCCATTAAATTCAGCGATTAACTTCCACCAGTTGCTTTCAGTTTCAATTAAGACTGCCCAGGGTGACTAAATGCTAGTCACCATCCCTTGAGGTGTTTAAAAAACATGATGACTTAGCACTTGAGGACATGGTTTCATGGTGCTGGTTGATGGCTGGACCTGGTGATCTTAAAGGTCTTTTCCAACCCAAAGAATTCTGTGATTCTGTAACTTAATGTTTGCCCAACAAAGTCTGGCACAAGGTGAATGTTGTAAGCAAAATAATGTTGCCCAGGTCATGAGACAGAAAGAGTCCGCAGTTAAAATAATGGACATTTCAATGCATTCAGAGCTCTCAGACTGCAGTGCGTTCCACTTGAGAAACTCACCAGCCAGAGTCTGTATGGAGCTGTCTCCAAAGGCTGGAGTCACTTATATTTGCTTCAAGAGCTCACTAAATTCAAGACTGACACAGAAATTGAATCCTTGTAAGAAAGCACTTCAAATAAAGAGATAGCTTTGCCAAATCCAATTTCTGTTCACAATTTGCAATCAACCAGAAGGTATCTATGGCTGCGCACCCCAAGAGGAACACCCAAACTAACAGCACAGAGCTTGTTCCTGTATTTATTGCATCATTCCTTTTCTATCATCTTTGTCTGACTGCATAGGTTCTGCAGTTATCTCTCTGAAATGTTCTACTATCTCTAGAGCACAGTTTGTTACCCACAGTAGATGGTTCTTATTAAAACACTCCCTTTTCTCCTCACTTCCCGGACACGTATGAACCTGAAGGTAAGAGTTTTAAACAGTTACATTTTTGTCTGAATACCACTACATGATATATATCAATTGACCAATATAGTAAGACATTCAGCTAGGTGATGAAATCCCACCCTGCGCTCTGCTACGAGCATAAGAATTACATCGGGCAAATACGACAGTAGGCACCTGCCCTAACCATGTTCACCACAGCACAAAACTGTGATTGGAATGTAGTCAAAATCCATCCCAATTTTACTCTTCATACTGAGTCAGAATCAGGCAGCATTACATAGCAAGCACTTGATAGTTACTACCTAAATCCATTTAAATTCCCAAATTAATTGTTCAGTTCCCACTGGCAGCTCTATGGCAATAGCAAAGAAAAGGAACCAGATATCTTGCTGTTCAAATAAATCATGGGTTGAAACAGAGATTAGCTTGTCTTTACCTGTGAATTTAAATTCTTATTAAGAGACTAATGGGGATTTCCCAGAGGCACTGTCAAAGCAATCAGGTGAATCCAAGGCTGTGCTGTGCATACCTCACCCACCTAGCACAGTGGGCACCCAGAAGGTTTATGGTGCCAGGAGGGTCTGACTGGAGAGGGACAACTGCATCATCTGTTACTCTAAAAAATACCAGTGCAAGTCCAGCATGCAGGTTAACAGTAGTCTTTGCAGAGCAAAACTGCAAATATCTTCTGCTTCTCAACGTAATTTGCTGCAGCACTGAGGTCCAGCTAAGTTTCAAGACACTGCTCAAATTTTCTGTGTTTGAACCAGATGCATTTTTTACTTAAAAAAGATTTTATTTTTATCTCCACTTATTCATTAAATAAGGAAAGCCTTGCACTTTGCATTTGGAATTTGAGAAAAGCCTTGCATTCTGCATTTAAAACTTAGACTGCCAGGTAACAATGAATGCTGAATCTTTTCAGATCACTGCAGTCTGAAGTGAGCACTCAGTTTTCCTGTCCCAATTTCAAATTCTTTAGATAACACAGAAAGTTCTGTCAAAGAACTGGGTGTTTTTTTGAAAACACTGTTTTTCTCTTTGCCATTTCCTTAATATCCAACATCTCTGCAGCCTCGCACCAGGAAGAGCAGCAGACCTCTTAAGAATATAGTTCAAATAGAAAAAAATCGTATGTTTTTGCCAAAAGGCAATAAATAAAGATTTCAGAACAAATTTTATGCCACTCAAAGGTAATTCAATAAAGCAGAAAGTGATTCAAGTCCTTTTTCTTTTCGCTGCATTTCACCCACTGTAAGAAACAGCTCACAGAAAGAACTTCCTCATGTAAAAGCTTTTCTACTATTCCTACAGCATGACACTTCACATTACAGATTGGGTTTTGATGTCTGAATGGAAGAATATCCTATTTTTAACAATTTATTTTTTTTTTAGACTTTTCACTGAGGGAACAACTGGTAGCTCTGAATACTTTGGAACTTCCCTGTGGACCCACTACCCACACTTGTGTACAGACTGATGAAAAGGTTAATGAAGACCCCAAAGATCCCGTCCTCCACTGCACCTGAATGGCTGCCAATGTCTGATAAAAATAATTCCATTTTAAGCAGTGTCCAACATCACAGTTTAAATAGTAGCTCATCTACACAACAGTTTTCATGCTCATTCCAGGTTCCCTCCCTCTGCAAAGGCCAGAGAAAGTAAATAACCTCCTGCTTCCTACCAGACACACCAGTCTCACCCGTATTTTGTTATAGAATTTGAAAAATTCTGACTGTTGCAAAATCTATTAAAACTATGCAAATCACAGCACGGTAACAGAGTTTTCCAGTATCCACAGAGTTCCAATTCTCAGCATTTCCAATAAGGAATTGCTGGAGCAACATGAATGCTTCCAATGCTTCTTTAGGTAGCAACTGCCAGCTCCAATGTCAGACAGCTCACAGCTGGAAATGAAGAGCTGTCCAAATAAGTTTTAAAAAATGTGCTAAGAACATTGTTTCAACAATAAAAATACCTCTGGTTTACAAATAGTCGTAGCTTCAGGTTCAAGCCACAACTTAAGTTTAAATAAATCCAGGGCAGACCCCGAACCACCAGATCTCACCAACATCCACCAATGAGGAGACAGCAAATGCCAGCCTGAGCTGTGGCCACAGGGCATTTCACATGCTCTCTGGGCTGCCCTGGGAGGGAACTTCAAGGTTATTTCCAACTCAAGACACCCCAGCTTATAGGTGATGTTATTTCTGCACTCCTGTTGGCACTACAAAGGGGCCTTGGAGCACAAAACAAGCTGTCACCATGCTCTCAACACCTTCTGTGAGATGTTTACTACGGTAAAAAGATTAACATGAGATGGTCAAATGAATATGGCCATTCAGCCACCCAAAGGAAGTGACAGTGAAGCGCTCCCAGGGTGCTACATTATGGCTGAGCAGACGTATGTAACTCCTAGGTTCCTCAATTCCATATCAACAAAGTGACGCGAGATTTAGAGATATATGCTATAAACTCAAACTTCATTTTGAATTTGGACACTTTAAAGGGGTTAAAAGGCATTCTTGGCTGTAGAGGACCCACATATTCTGAAACATTTCGCAGAACAGGAAAATACAACACACAATACAGCGTAAATAACATTCACTACACTGCATTAATTTACTATTATGATGAACATTACAAGTCCCATCCTAATGAATTCCTTTAGGTACCAGCAGCTTCTCCTAATGAGCATTAATTAAACTTTTCCAGCATCTCTACCTTCACCACAGAAAAGTAATTACTCACTGCTGCCCTACAGAGAGGGAAATAAAATCCACAGGATTAGGTTTTTTTAGACTGCGTAAGTAGGGCAGAGAGGAAAGCTTGCAATTTAGAGTCAAGTTGTGTAGTCCGTAATTCCACAACATGACCAATACTTCAGAGCCTGGATTGAGTAAAACTGTTTTCCTGCTGCCTGTAAATAGACCACTAAATAGCGTTTAATAATAGTACCTAGGTCTGTCAAGGACATAACTATTTGCCTTCTTCAAAACAGGTAAGAGGACACAGCACAAGCTATTAGCTCAGCTGTTCTGCATGGCTTAACCCAGAGCTGCACACACCCATCCACAGTTCATACCTTATCTAGCAGGGAATACATTTTAAAAATATTTTAGTTGTATATGTGGCATATTATTGCCATGTAAAACAAGAAGTATAATGTGTGCATACATGCATAAGTGGCATCTGAATATGTCAGATCTTAAGTCACAGAACCATCACAGAATAGTCAGGGTTAGAAGAATTTTTATTTTAAAAAAAACTTTTTTTTTTTTTAACAGGGTCCAACACTCACAGCAATTTTGTTGTCAAACTCATGCTGCATTTTTTTTACATGCCAAACACAACTCATTGAAGTTCACGTTCCAAACATCACCTTCCAAGGAAGCACTGTCAACTAGAAGGAAAGGCAAGGCAATATATCTGTCATTACATTCCTTAGCACTGCAACACCACATTTGATTACTTACTGGTACTTCCCCTCAACAGCACCCACAGTACCAAGCAGTTTTCACAAACAAGTTCTCTCTGCACCAAACCATTTCCAATCTAATCTCACTGCAAAGAAGATTAGTGAAATTACAGAGAGATAACAGTTGCAGCAAAAGAGGTAAAAATACTTCCCTGGCACTTTTGGTCAGCTGATTTTTGAGGAATTCTTTAGACCAATAAAGGATGAAACAAGCCATTAAACATAATTCCCTGGGATTAATACAGGGCTCTGCCGCTCTTTTACATAACAGGATTCTGAAATTCCTCCACTGCCTCCCCCCCCACCCCCCACTACATGCATTAGGAGGAAATAATTTCTACGAACCTCAAACTTTAGGGCTTAGTTATTTCCTGAGAGTTCTGTGGTTTTAGAGGAAATAAACTGTATGTTAATCCTCTTGCATTTAATGAATAGTACCAGCACACTCTTCGGCATTTTGCTGCAACAAGGTCATGGCAAACCTGGTGTATAACCAAAGCAAAGTTTAATTTCCAGGCAATGAAACATCAAAGAAGGGGATGGCTTAAGTGGTTTGGGTGTTATTGTTGTCCATTTGGGGAAAAAAAAGTGTCAAAATAATTTTTAAATCCATAGAAAAATTTCATAGATTTTTCATAGAAATCAATACAGGAGGAAAGTACTTAAACAGCATATCAACTTACACCAAGTTCAAATTATTTATCAATGGGTTTATGCTTTGTTTTTTAATAATGTCAGCAAAAGAAGAAGTTACATTCATGTACCTCTATACTCAGTTGTGGGACAAAGCTGGTAGGCAAAACCAGCTGCACTAACACCAAAAACGTGCCAGACACAGCACATGGTCCTCACTTCTGCTTCAGTTCCACTTTTGCTGTGATCTTTCGAAAACTCCAGCAGGGAAAAGGAAATCCTATATGAAAACAGACACTTCTGCTTTGTGTTTCAGTTAGTTTTTAAGAGTGATTTTGGTGCTCAGATGAGCTAAGTTTCATGCTGAACATCCCTCCCCTGCTACACATTGTGTGTCCAGAACCACAGTGCACACACAAAGCATCATGCATGCTTTTTCCTAAAGTTTGACAAAACTACAGCAACTACTGAAGAGACACCATACTTTTAAAAGAGGTTACTAAACTAGACAGCAAACCACCCAGTGATCTAAAAGATCACACCACAGAATCCCAAAAGTGCTTGGGTCAGAAGGAACCTTGAAGTTCATCCACTCCCTTCAACATGCAGGGACATCTGCCATTAGGCCACGCTCAATTACATACTTCATTTTTTTATCTTTAAGTTAACTTTGTTAAAACAACACACAAAGAGAAGCACAAAGTTGTCTATCAGCTGCTTTGTCTATTTCTTTGTAACTTTTACTAACAGTCTTAACCACCACAGGAATTTCATTCTCAATGACTTACAAGACTACATTCTTTATACTTAAAACTGAATCAGGTAATTTTTTCTTAGAATACCAAGAATTAAAACTAATTTAATTATTTGAATTCACCCTGTTGCCTGATTTCATGAGCTAAGACAGACATACTTGCAAATACTCTAAGACCTAACTCAAAAACCTTAGACTCCTTGTAAAGTCCATATAGTCCAACAAAGGATGGGAGGACTGGAAGTGCTCCAGGCCATGCTGGGTCAGGCTGGGAGCAGTTTTGTCTATTGGAAGGTGTCCCTGGTCCTTTCCATCCCAAACCATTCTGTGATTCTATGATTGGCATGTTCCAACTTCACCCAAAAAGCCCAGGACACACTCCCACCTCAGCTTGGCATACCTGGAGAGGCAGAGGTGCCTGTAGGTGCAGGGCCTCCACCAGTTCCTACTCAACTGACAAAAAGATAAAGCTGTAAATAATACCCAGCACAAGAGGGAAGCATTTCCATGTCTCCAGTCCAAAGGTATACTGGGACCAAACTGGAAAAGCCCTGAAAATCTGTGCCTTCCGACACAGTTTTTAAACAGCAAGTACAAGGCATTAGAATTTTAAGTGCTACAAGCAAATTCAAAAAACAACTGAACCTTGCTGAACCCAACTCCAGGGATGGCCTCTGTATGTCACATGCCTGAAGACATTTCCTGCTATCAGCAATTACCTGCTGTGGGTTATAGCCTGGTATTTGTGCTGTGAGAGCAGAGCAACTAACTTCTAATCCTACCCTTTTGTGCTGTTCCTGCATACCCCCCACTTATTTCCTTTGTATTGTAATTCCACCTCTGTCTCATCACACATCAGTTCTTCCAGGCTGGTGATATCTCTACTTCTGTCTCATTGACATAAGGTAAACAGTCATCCTCAAAGTACTCCCTAATACTCAGACACCTGTGCCCCAGCACAGACACAGTGATGGTTTCAGCATCTCCCACCAGTGCCAGAGAGACAGTCCTGGATAGTCCCAGCCTTACCAAACCAAGCCAGTTTTGTACAGCTACTACTGTGGCTGTAGTCAGATTTTGTTAGGTTCTCGCATCAGGGCAAACCAGTCTGGATTTCATCTTCACTAGCTCAATGAATGCGTTGGATGGAAGAAGAGAATTACTAACAGACAATTCACACGATCACATTAACCTTGTTAATTGCCTCTACCACCTTTTTGAAAGAATACTTCATTACCATGCTGATAGAAAATGCATTTCCAGACTCCAAAACCCAGAATACTTCTGATATTTATATAGCACCCCCAATCCATATTCATCAGTCACCAGCTGCCAGGTTGATTGTATTTTTTACCAAAGGCAATAATGAAAGAGCACTGAAGTAGAACACAGTAAGAACCACCATTCAAGTGCACCATTATCTGACAGAGCTACAATTCAAGCTTTACTTTTTTTTTTTTCTTTTTTACAAGTAACTAAAGCGATATGGCAATTCAGAGCTTAAATGATTTCACTTTTTAACTGTATCTCAGGAAAATAACTTACAGTGGATCAAGCTCTATGAAGTACACTATTCAGCAAGAGCCATACAGGATGGATAGTAAACACATTAGTGATCTTCAATTTGAAGAAGTTGCATTTGAGTGAGAGCAATCGCCAATTCATAAAAAATTACAGGCTTGAGAACCATACATATTGAAAAGTAGCTTTAAGCAAGCTTTTTTAAATGTAGCCCTGAGAACACACTTTAAAAGCTTCCTGACAAGAATTACAACTAACAACCTGGCTGTGCTTTGCAGACAAAATCACATTTCCACATAAAACCATTATTTTAACAGGTTGCATAAGTACAGTGATATAAGCTTGAACAAAAGATTGTTGTGATCATGTTTCATATGGAAAGCTGCACCTGGACTAATGACAGAACATGGCTGTGTGCAACTGCTTGCATCTGCACCTTAAACAACTGGGGACAGCTTTACACAGGTTTTACAACCCCCTTGACACCATTAGTGCATTTACTGTCTCCTTGACGAACACCCCTTATAAGGTACTACCCTTTCCACCTAAAGTACCTGCTCAGCTTTTAAAGCTGATCTGACTGGAAGCCATCGTATCCAACTTCTGCTGAAATATCCAACATTTTCTGCTGAAATAGCACCTGGGAGAAGATCCCATTCCCATCATGATCCACAGGGGGCCCAAAAAAAGATCAATTCAACACAAATTCAAACATCAATTAATAAAAGAGGTGATAAATTACTAAGAATTATGATTTTTGTGATGATGTAGCAAATCAACCCAAGTCTGCAATCTTCCTATTGTATTTTTCCCCTCACCTTCTGTTCAGCAGCACTACGTAAGGAATTCACTCACAAATACAAAGAGCTCTTATTTTTCTGAATTCAAATCTGGCAATCTCAAGAATATGGTTGCTCTGAAGAAAATTGTTCCCTTTCATGAAACAAGAAGCAATTTGACTAATATCACATGAATGCCATAAGATATTTCTTAAAAGGAAGCATTGTAAATTAAAAACAAGAACCAGAAGAATGAATTTAGAGATATTAAAACAGATCAACAATGACAATTAGAGTAGTTTTTCCACCTGCCAATTTGAATGCACAATCCTTGTCACATTTTAAGATTTATTTATGCATATATATATTTTTTTTTTAATTTTTTTTTTAAGTTTTGAGGCTGAAAAATACCTTGAAGCAGATGCTTCAATAATCAAGGAGCACAGTGCATAGTTTGTTATATGAGCATCACTTGTTGACTTCAGGAAGTTTCCAAAAAGACAGTTTAGGTTCAAAGTGTCTTTGTTTTATCAAAGCAGAATGAAACTTCCTTTAAAAAATTAAGAATATTGTATCTTCTGAGATAAAGCACAGCCATTTTCTACAACTGAGCAGCATTTCATTAAAGCCAGCCAAGAACTGAAGAGTCATACCTAGACAAAAACCATTGAGATGAAATCTGCTGTTGAAACCATGACTTCTAATAAAGGTTCATCTTTATTTCATTCTTGGCTTCATTCACCGATAAAATGCCATTGCAGAGTAGCAGCAAAATTACTCTTGAGGGATTTTAAGCAAGAGCTCTGCTGGCATGGACACCTAAGGCTGGTGTGGGCTTAGTAAAAACCCAACACAAACATACATGGAAGAATTTAAATCAAAACTGTGTACCTGCACAAGGAAAATTCTTTCCAGGAATTCTGGAATACAAGTGCTTGATTGTACAGCCCCAGTGAAAATCTGATTCCCCTAAAACTGGGGACCCAAAGAGGTGGGTTTGGAGAACACAGACAGCACTGCTTGCCCCGCTGCCAGTTCCAGATAAATGCACTATCCTACAGGGTATCTCCTGGGAGAGAGACATCCAGGATTGAAACATGAAAGAAAATGGGAACAAAAAAGTACAAATTAGTTGCAAAAGCCACATGAGGCTTCCTTATCATCTGAAATGACAACACCAAGAAAGAGTAGAATCATTAGAGGGCATTTCTGGTGCGATCATTACAACAGCACTCATCACAATAGAATTTAAACAAGTATGTGAAAGGGAAAGGCAATAAGGTCTATGTCAAGAATGTATCTATATAAAGAGAAATATTAGAAGCAAGATTATAAATTACATGAGTGTCCTAATACCCAGTGGTATTAGCGCTTAATAGTCCTCTGCATCCATACATTTAAGATGCAAGTTTTTTGTACAAGGCAGTGCTCAAACTGATACGGGACAGTTTTAGAGAGACAACAGACTCCAGCAGAAAGCATTTCCCCTTCAGTTTTCTTTTGCAAGACAGCATCATTTGATGAAACTGGGATACCTCCAGTCGTTACAGTAGACCTGTATGCTCTGGGCTTTTCGTAGCGTGGTCGAACAACTCAACCTTTCCTCTGCAGTCCAGAACCAGTCAGTTTCCCATTAACTCTCAAGCAGCAAGGGCAATTTTCCACAGCAATACTCAGTAGCCTCTACCCAACACCCACCAAGGGCTGTGGGACATGAGCTGGACGAGCAGCTCCTCAGGCTTCCTGAGTAACACATTCCTCTCTTCCATTGTGGAGCTTGTGACTACTGCCAGCTTCCACAGAAACACAGAATTAGGGTAATGCCTTTCCTCTGAGAAGCCAAATTACCCTAAGTGTATGAACTCTGATCTCTGTTTTAACATGGCACCTTTAGAATTCATCCAATTTTGTAAAAACCACCAGGGAGTGCGGTTTGCCCCCCTCTCTGCCTTAATTGTTAAACATGCAAATGTTTTCCCCCACATGGAAGCTTTGTGCCTACTTCAAGCACAAGAGGAAATGTAAATGAACCTCAGACACTTGGCTTCGAACATTGTGTATCAAGTACTGAATCCTGCTCTGGGTCACTGGATTTGTCACCGTTTTCATTCATTCTGCTTTAGAGAAGGGACACCCCCCCAATCATGCATAAACGGAGTCATAACATTCCCATTAACTCCTGCTGGTAACAGAGACATTAGGAACTCATCATAGTCATTTGATAAAATAGATCTAAAACAGATCCAATAATAAGTTGTCTTCTTCTAAGCTTGTACTAGATTTCGATCAGGAAAACTCCTTGGGAACGTTAAGGCCACAAACTCACAAAAAATCAGTTTGGCATGAGTACATCCACTGGCCAATCCTCTCATCCTCTGCACTAATATTCCGTAATTCAAATAAAGCAATAGATCTGAGGCACTTAGAGGTGTTGTGTCACAAAACTGCAGACAATGGTTGAGTGCGCACAGAGCGGCAACACACATCAGCTTCGGACCGGGGTGCACTGAACCTATTGGAAACTGCACGAAGGACTGGAAAAATATCACATCGGTTCTGTCAGTATAAGCTAGGATGTCCTCCACATGGTTCCACTGGAAAAAAAAAAATATCAAAACACAAACTGACACTCACCAGAGGCCAGGCAATCCTGACTGGAGACACAGAATAAATGCCCCAGCGAGAGGAAGAGCTCCAGCCAGGAGTGAACGTTGACGCTAAAAAAAATCTATAGGAAATCATGGTTTAATAGCTCTAGGAGCACTGGAAAAAAAAAGAAAGTTTGTCTGAAGAAGACTTTTCGTCCTTTTACATCTTGCTGCATCCCTTGATTAAAGATCAGTTTTGACACAATGGAGTCAACGTGCATTTGCTCCAAAACCAAGGGATATGCTCTGGAAACATTTCTCAAGTGGAAGCGCTGTAAGACTCTGCCCATTTCCTCCCACATCCTCCTCACAGTGGCCATGCAATGATGATGATAATTGTCACAGAGTAGCTGTATTTATCAAAGCTCCATAGTCTGGAAGGAGAACACATTCCTTCCTGCATTGTATCTGGCAACTCAGCCTGCAGAAAGAGGAACTTGTAGGTATCAGCAGTTTTTCTTACTGTAAGTCTGCATGGTTGTGCTGATGAGTATTTTAGCAATCTCATTTGCACACACAAACATCTTTCTGCCTAATTCTGAATCACCATCCTAAATGGTTTGTGTCAGAAAGGACCTTAAAGACCATCCAGCTTCAATCCTCCCACCACAGGTGGCACTGCCACCCCTAGATCAGGTTGCTCAGGGCCCTTAAATATGCATGCAATCATAGACTTTACACAATCACAAACTGGTTTGGGTTGGAAGGAACCTTAAAGACCATCAGAGTTCTATGCCTAAACCACATTTCTCCAAGCTCTGTCCAGCCTGGCCTTGAACACTTCCAGGGATGGGACACATCTTCTCTGCACAACTTGTTTCAGTGCCTCACCAGCCTCACAGTAAAGAGTTTTTCCTAATATCTAATCTAAACCTACTCTCTTCCAGTTTGAGTCCATTCCCTTTTATCCTATCACTACTTGTGCTTCCAAAAATATCCGTCTTTCTTGTAGGTTCCTTTCAGGTACTAGAAGGAAAGTATGTACCTACAGAGGATGAACTTAGCACTCAAACACCGTGGATATGACTAGAACATCCTATCTCACTAATGGAAATAGAAGACTCTGCAGCAGCACCAGCTAGTTACAAGCCTAATGCCCTAATCCAAGTAACACCATGCAGGGAAGGTCCTTGAGTACACACCAGCCATTGTTTGAATGCATGTAAACAGGCAATTAGCTGAAAAGCAGCACTTCCCAAGCATGGCTAAAATACAAATGCACTCATCAGGATGAGCTGGCCCCTGGCAGCCTGTGTGCACATCCATACAGATATCCCACTGCACAACCTGCCCTAGCTCTCTGTACGGCTGCTTTGATCATCTAATCAAGATGATGATGAACTATATACAAACAGAGGTGTGGCTATCATCTCAAAGTTCATCTAGAATCTAAGTTTTATTTAGACAGCTTAGATCCCAGCATCAGTCCCAAGTGTCACTGGCAGAGTACTCAACACCAGCCTTCCACAGACTATGCTGAGTCAATTCCTATTGATACTGGACCCATGGATTTTCTGACTAGTCTGCACACACCTGAGACCATCCTCACCTGGGACACAATACTCAACCCTGGCACACTGGACTTGTTCTCCCTCCTCAGCTAAGCAGGTTGGACATCACAAGGAAGTTCTTCACAGAACAGGTGACTGGGCATTGGAATGGGCTGCCTATGGAGGTGGTGGAGTCACCATCCCTGGAGGTGTTAAAGAAAAGATTGGATGTGGCACTTAGTGCCATGGCATCATTTGACAAGATGGTGTTAGATCACAGGTCGGACTTGATGATCTCAAAGGTCTTTTCCAACCTAGTTGGTTTTGTAATTCTGTAACAAAGACAGAATGAGAATGGAAAGGACAAATTTCTTCATCAACAAAATGGTCCATCATTTGTGATATGCAGTTAACAGATGGTGTTCAAATTAACATTCATATCCTTCAAGTGTCTTATCAAACAAGCCTAAACAGCATCTTGAAATTTCCATTTAAATTTTCTATGAGCTTGCAAGAAGTATCACAGACAGATATTACTGCTGTCAACTAAAGCTGTTACTGCCTTTAATGAGGGACTGACTATATTATGACTTGAACTAAAGCAGTCCAGATCCTGCTGCTCAAGGCTACTGGGTCACCTGCACAGACTCCACCTGGAAGATGGAGCACCAAATGCACCCTTCCAAAATGCAGAGCCAGATGGTGAGCATCAAAACCTTACAAACACTCTACAATTCAGATTCAAGGAGACAAATTCCTCACTCCGCCTCACTCCAGTGTCAGCCCCTGACACTGGATCCCCTCAGATTTCTGTCCCAGCAGCACCCAAGCCTGAAGAACCACAGGGCACAAAAAAGTCTGCTGGCAGAGCACTCCATGCCTTTCAAATGATAGTTTGAGTTTTGACTGGGGAAAATAATGAAACATGGGACCTTGAAATGCCGTAACACAATTACATGTCTTTGAGAATTCAGGTGTATTATGAGCCTACCAGGGACCACCAGCTCTGGGCCTTCACTCCTTTCATCTCAACCACCCACACGGTCCCATGCATCTTCCCAGATGCCTTCCAAAACCTGGCAAGTTTGGAAGGCTCTGGATCAAAAGGGAAGCCAAATTCAAAGTTATAGGTCTTCACAGAGACTGCCTTGTCAACAGCTTTCCTAATTACTATTTCCTAAATTACTAATTCCTAAATCCTAACATATACCCTGACTGGAAAACTGCCACTGAGCAGCTGTGGCAGCCTTGCAAGGAAACAACCAAAAACCAGTATGTTTTAAAATACCGTATTTACGGACACTAAATCCAACAGAGAAAATTACTACAAAAATCATCTGATGTGATTTACATGTTCCAATATGGGAAAAATTGCTGGATCTGAAAATTCAGTTCAATCTGTTCCAAAAGTTATATAGAATCAGCACAAAAATGCTACTTCTCTTTGTACAACTCACCAGCATTGGGTCTATAACCTCTGGATGACTATGCTAAGCAGCACAGGTCCTTACAAGACTCAGCAGCAGTTTTCTTCTGTTGAAAAAAACATTCCTGTTTTAAACAGTTACTAAGCCACAGGAAAATTCTGCTCTTTTATTTTGGCAGCTACACTGCAACACCATGCTCACTCAGCAAGAGCATCATCCAAGTCAGGGATACCTCACTGAAAGCCTGAAATCCACCTCACCAAAATACTTGGATTTGATTAAACCAGCCAGTGAAAGCAGTCCACTCTCATCATTAAGTGGTATTGGTTCTCATGCCCAACATTCTTCTTCTTAACTCAAATTTTAATTTGATTTGATTTGATGGAATCCCCAGCCAGCCTTTGTTGATCTTCTGGACCCTTTTCCCATCAGTACTCTATACTCCTATCCCTTCCACACCACCCAGAATTTAAGAAACAGGTAGCACACTACTGTTAATACCTGATACCTGGAAGTCCTCATGAACATCATCTGGCTCTTACCATTTTCTACTGTTAATTGCAGCAATTTATTCTAAATAGTTTCTGCCAGTTTTGACATCTCTGTTATAGAAATTCCCAGCACAAGAATATCCCTATTTCCCTCCATAGTAAACACAAGAAATCCCTTTGAAATATAGTTTCATCTTCCACAAGCTTACTCTTTTAAAAAGGGATTATTTTCTATCTTAAACAATTTGTCCCTCTTTTTAAAATCCTCTTAGTTCACATCTAACTTGCAGCTGTTCATTCTTTTATATTTACTCCCTTCAGAAAGGATTTCCAATTCTGTAAATCAAGACCTCTTTCAAAACCTACCAGGCATCTGTAGGCGCTTTTAAGATGTGTGTTTGTTTCATTTTTTTTATTGTTGTTTTAATGTAACAACTTATATGAATCAGGACCAACACCACAGTCTCTACATGAAAGATGACGTTCCATGAGTGGTCAAACAAGGAAAACCTGACTTAAAATGTGTATTACATGAAGTTAAATAGCACCCAGCAGTTACAAAAGAAGAACGAGACAAGTGTTAAGCTAAGAAACGCTATGAGAAATGTTATAGATCCTAGTCATAGAAATACTGATATCCATTCAGATTCTGAGGAAAAAATGGTTTTTCCCCAAGACACCTTCTTATAAGGCAGCATGCTCACATCTGGGCTGCCTGACCAAGAAAGCAGTTAGGTACCCCTGGAGCTCATGAATTAACTCATGCGGCTGCAAATGCCACAATTCAGCATTAATTTGACATTTAACAGGCACGTTGACAAATATGATTTTACCACAAGCATTAATTAATTGAAGTGTACTCTATCTTCCAAATCCGTGGAAAAAAAAGAACAGCCGGAGCTTGCCCTCGGGGCTTTTTTCTTTGCCAAATGGGAAACCAACAGGATGGAGCGAGGGCACTTCGGTGCTTTATCCCGGCCATTCCCCACCCGCCCTCGACCTCTGCAAGCAGCGGATTATATAAACACCACGGAAAACACCTCCTGCACCTCTGAGAGGAGGACGCGGGCATCGGACCCTCCGGGGGCCACCGAGTCACCCGGAGCCCCGCGAGGATCACACCCGCACGAACACAGCATCGCAGCGGCGCGAAGCCGAGCATTCCGGGCAGGGATCAGACCCTCGGGAGAAGACATCGGGACAGGCCAGGGGAGCGAGCACCGTCCCGGGGCCGCCCCGGGACTGCGGGACTACCTCCCCGCCCCTGCATCACCCCCCTAGGCACTGACACCTCCCCGAACCCGCGGAAACTTTCCCAGAGCAGCACCCACGTCCCGGTTCCCTCCGGGCGCCGCTTCCCGCTGCGGCCCTCCCGCCGCCCCGCAGGGCGCCGGCGCGGCCGGGCCTACGCGCGGCCGGCTGGGCGGCGGCGGCGGCGGGAGGGCCTCCGTCCAGCTCGGCGGCGGAGGGCGCTCACCTGGGCGCACGGTCTTAAGGCGCACGGGCTCCCTGAAGTGTCGCACCACAGCTAGCGTGTCGCGGTGGGTGAGGCCGCTCACCGGGGTACCGTTCACCTCCAGCAGCACGTCCCCCGGCGCCGGCGCCTTGCCCGAAAGCAGCGCGGGGCCCGGCGCGCCCTCGCCGCCCGCGGGCAGGCGGCCCGCCAGGTACGGGAACTCGCCGCGCTCGGCGCCGCCGCGCAGCAGATCGGGGTCGGGGCCCGCTGGGCCACCCCAGGACACCACGCACTCCTGCACCTTGCTCAGCCAGTGCCGCTTCTTCCGCAGCGTCTTGGACATGCCGCAACACGGGGCGCCGCTACCCACCCCGCGCTGCCAGCGCTGCCGCCGCTCCCGCCCCGGCTGCCGCCCGACTGCCGCCCCGCCGCGCCGCCCCAGCCCCGCCTCGCCGGTCCCTCCCCTGCAGGCCCCGCCTTTCCCGTCTCCGCCGCGCCCTGCCTGCCTCGCTGGCCGCTCCCCTCCTGTCCTGCCACGCCCCCGCCGCGGCCTGGTCACGCCCCTGGTGCGGAGCTGCCGGTCACGGGCAGCGCCGTTGCTGGGCCGGGCCGGGCCCATCTGGGGCCTGCGGGGGGCTTGGTAAAAAAACCAAAAAACAAGTCACGAAACTGCTATTCTGTAAAGAAAGTGCTGTTTTCTTCAACAGTATGTTTCTATATCAACATAAAAGCCAAAACATGCCGCCTAATCCTTGCAAATTTCATGAGGCCAGTAAGCGGGCAGGTTCGTTTTACATCACATGAACCATAATCCTCTTCTGGAGCTGCAGGTCTACCTGCCAGTTTCATTGTACTCTGAGAGGGAAAAGAGGGTTACTGAATGTATTTTCTCTGCATCACTTGCTGATGCCCATCTCCTCTTCAGCACGTGGTGTGTGGATGCTCTGGCACACAGACTAATCCAGATGAGTGGCGCTGCTCTCAGATAATGACAACAGCCTGTGGGGCTCCTTGGAGCCCTGGCCCGGCATGCCCACTGTCACCTCTGCTGGGCTGGACACTACTGGAGGTTGGGGCAGCCCCCCCAGGTAACAGGGTGGTTTTGGGATTGCACACCTCACACAGCACATCTCACCCCATGGAACCTGCTCTACTGTTGTCCATGAGTGTACAGGCTGCTTGGGACCTGGCTGACAGTTTTAGTCCATTTGTCCTGCTCTCATTCTTTGTTCCAGATTACTCATCACAGATCCCAGACACATGAAGCGCCTGCACAGCCTTGGATACGATCAGAAGGGGACATGCCCTGCACCCCCACCAGTGCTGTCCTGGCAAGGGCTGAGGAATCATTAATGTTTGGCGCTCTCAGTGAACTAAAAGGGGCCATCAAAGAAACAGCAGAGCACCAGCATCCCTGGTTCATTTTCCGTCACACTGTGGCAGCTGGCATTCCACTGTCCTGTTGGCATCAGCACACGTAGAATGCCACAAGAAAAGGGTGCTAAGCTCTGCCACATCAGAATGACAGACATAAAGTGCTTCAAGGCAGCACAGTTTTTGGTAGGCAAGGAAGCAAAGTTTGCTTATCACATTGTCAAAGTTCAAAGGCAATCAAAACAGCAAAAACATGTCAAACTTCTGTTTAATTAGAGCATGAAGACACACTTTCTCAGAGTGGTTAGAAAAGGAATTGTGGTGTTGTGTTTGGACTCCTCTGAAGTCCTTTTCCTTGTGCCCAATGCTTGCCATGCAAGTCTTGGTGGGATGTATAAGTCAGCAGTCCGGTGCTTACAGGGAAGACGCTCCCCACAGAGGCAAAATACTTACACAACATGCACAAAAACAAAATAAGAACATATTCATCCTCAGCAAGGATGTCATGAAAGCCAGTTGCACTGGTACTGAATAGGCATTTCTTTATGCAGAAGGGTGCTGTTTCCTATTTTCCTAGTGACTGGGCACACAGGAGCTCTGACTGTCTCACAACACCGCTACCTGACCACAATGTTGTTACAGCTTTTGGGAGAACCGACAAGTGATGGTTAACTCCACTGCATTAACTGAAAACAAAAACAGTTGCCAGGAAGCAGCAGTGGGCATAGTGTTCTTCCCTAACAGAGCCCTCATCTCAAACATAGGGTAACAAATTATTCAGGAAGCTCCATGGCTCTGAGGAAACACAAACAAATTGCAGTTCAATAAGAGTGGTTCAAAGCCAGGCACTTGCTGTTCTGTCGACAGACAGACAGGACTGTCTGTTTGAAAATTGTGTGACCCTAAGATACATTTATATGAAGGCAAACTTTTGAACATGTCATAATTTAACTTGTACAGGAGCAGAAGCTGCCATGGAGCCAGACCTCACTAGGGAATTTTATAAAGCCTCAAGAGAAGTCTTTGTCACCCTGGGCTGACAATCCCTAGTGACTGTACTCCTCACTTGGGAATGGAGAATGTATCAATACAGCAGGCTGTAGATGGGGATCAATGCATGCTTCACCAATGCAAAGCTGCACCATCAATCTGCCTGTATTTCATTAACTCATCAGCACAGCAGGCAGATGAGAGGCAGTACCAGTAGGAATAGCATCCACATTGTGGTATGTCCTTCTTTGCTCCTCTTTCACAAATAAATTACCATTCTTGAGCCATGCAGAACTACTGATCATTGCATACGATAGAATCAGAGAATCATAGAATATGATCATGAAGTACAACTCCTGGCCCTGCACAGGACAATCCCAAAATCCTACCATGTGCCTGAGAGTGTTGTCCAAACACTCCTTGAGCTCTGGATGCCTTGGGGCCATGACAGCTGTCCTGCCCTGGGAAGCCTTTTCAGTGCTCAACCACCCTCTGGGGAAAAGAGCCATTTCCCAATATTCAGGTTAAACCTCCTCTGACAGAGCTCCATGTTGTTCCTTCAGTACTATCACTGGTCATCAGAGAGCAGAGATCAGTGTTGAACATCTCCTCAAAATGCTGTGAAGAGCAAGAGTGTTACACGGGGAATTTTAGATGCTTCAACCAAGATTTTACAGTAAATCAGACAGTAAATACAGATACTCTGTATGCTTCAATTTTCCAGCTGCGTATTCAACACCATTTTGCACCTGAAACATCACAAATCCTTTTAAATTAACACTCGTGAAATAAAAGACACCTCAATTGAAGGAAACTCTGTAACCCTGCAACAGACAATATGGGAAAAAACTGACACAAAATGGTTTGTTTGTTTCTTTGACACAAACAACTGCCAACAGGTTAAAAGCTTGGGCAAGGGATGAGTCTGCTCCTGACCTGTGTTGTACTGCTTTGTACAATGACAGCAGTGTTCAGTTATCCTCAAGCTGGCCAAGAAAGAAAAAAAAAAAGAAGAAAAAAAAGGAGGGGGAAGAGAACAACAAACAAGGCACTTCTGAAACAGGGAGAATAATTTCCGAGAGCAGGTGTCATGCAGGGATGTGCAGGACATTCAGTAATATACTCTCGAGCACTTTTCATCTTCTTTGCTGTTTTCTCTGTGCCTCACCCACAGGAGTCAAAACTTCCAGAATAAATTTTAAAAAGTAACTACAGAGATTGCTCCACATGTGCCTGCTCCAAGTATGGTTGGATGCTGAGGTAGATTTAATGAGATGAACTAAGAAGACTTGTCAATGTGAATAAAGAAGCAGCCTATGCAAATACCCCTCCGCTACTCTCTCTGGGATGCAGATGATGTGATCAAGCACCGCCGACGCCAATGAATGCAAAGAGGGGATAAAGGCCCACTCAAACACTGAGTGGAGAGTCACGAGGTTTTACAGCACTACAGCATGGGTTTGAAATCTACATATTGGCTTTAGAGTCTAAATGTAGTAATGGAGTGTTTAAGTCTAGATCTATAGCTTAACGCTTTGAAGAATAAACAAGGTTGGAGAAAAGCTGTAAAATGCATGGCTAAGAAAGGCAAGCAGGACTGAGATATTTGGGAGGCAAGGACCAGGGGACCGTTGACAGAGAGGTCAGGGCCACTGCTACTGAATTACAGAATCACAGATCACAGAATGGGTTAGGTTGGAATGGAATGGAAGGGACCACAGTGGGTCATATGGTCCTACCCCTCTGCTTCATCAGGGTCACATGGCACAGGATTGTGTCCAGACCATTCATCGTCTTCAGTGAGAGAGACTCCACATCCTCTCTGGGTAGTCTGTTCCGGTGCTGCATCACACACATATTAAGAAGTTCTTCATATTCAGGTGGAACTTCCTGTGCATCGGTTTTCTGACCATTGCCTCTTGTCCTGTTTTTGAGCACCACCAAGCAGAGCCTGGTCCATTTTCTTGGCAGTCCTTCTTTAAACACTTACAGACATGGATGAGGTCCTCTCTTTTTCACCCCTTCTTGAAGACGAAGAGGCCCAGATCCCTCAACCTTTCCTCATAAGAGAGATGCTCCAGTCTCTTGATCAACTTTGTAGCTCTAAATTTAATGACTGAGAATGATCTGTGCTGGGATAAAACCCTGGCTAATGGGTGTCAGAGGCCAACTCTCCTCTGCATGTGGGACTGACTGGAAAAGTATGCTATTCATCCATTTGTTAGGAGTGGCAGGGGCTGTTGGTTTGGTGATGTTTTACCATTTTTACCATCTGTTCAGCCATTGCTCCCCACTTGGGCATGTTTCTGATCATCGCCTACTAAAATCCTTTGCTTGACCTTCCCCTTGCTGTCAGCCTCCTTCACCAGCAGTGAGTTAGCATCTGTAAGCGGTTCATCTCTGTCAGTAGTTTTACATCTTTAATAGGATCTGAAATATCTGTAGCAGCCTTATCAAGTTTTATAACCCTGTTCACAGGGATTTGGGATAGCTGGCATGGTCCAAAATCCTGTTCCAGTCTCTGTCTCTTAAAAGTAATCCCCAGCTCCTCTCTGATTCCTGCTCCTTTTCACCAGTCGCTTTCTCTCTGTTCACTGAGTATCAGCTGCTTGAGCAGCTGGGGAAACAAGGAGGACCTGTCAAAGCTCATAGAGCAACACTTGCAGTCCTCTGTGTCTGTTCACAAACTTCTCTGGAGAATGCAAAAGGAAAATCTAATTTCTTGAGAGTTGATGCCCACTCCTGTCAGTCATCGCCTCCCAGCTTGAGTCCTGCACATGAGGTCTGAGCTTGTCTTTCATAGATACCTTGAAATATCTGAGTGAACTGGAACCAGTGACAGTGGACTGAGGCATTGTCCTGCCCTCTTCAGTTCCACCAGGCCTACAGACAGAGGAGAGGGGGTCAGAGCTGCAATAACACACTAACAATTCTCTGGATTTCTAGAAAAGAGGATCAAGAAGGAGCAGTGGAGTGTTAGGAAGTGAAACCAAGTCTCCTTCTGCCCTGCTACAAATGGAGGGAGCGCTAGGGTTACCATTGTGTGCATCAGCCGTCTGGGATTGCTCCCTGGTGTTCCAGGTGTGATTTCAGACTGACAAAGACAGCCTTTCTTTCACTGCTATTGACGTCACTGACTTTGTCACTTTGTCGGTCTTCCAACTACTCAAACCTTCCAGAAAGCCCCATTTGAGTAGATCAGCCTTGCCCAGCTGAAGGACTACTGCCTTCGTTATTCCGAGCAACAGCTCATGCAGATCTGGTTACATTACTTGTACAAATCTATATGATTAATACATTCCTTGTCTTTCCATGATTAGTATTTAAGCAGCAGCATGCGAGGGTTTACACAGACTTATTTAGAAAAGACTGTCCCCATTCTTCTTTTTGAATATTAATAATGTAGCTAAAGTCTCAGTAGATGTGTCATAAAAATATTACCAAAGGAACCGAGATAAGTGCAGAATTATTTGCTGTTTGGAAAATCCAGATGCATCACAGATAGCAAAAATAACGAAAAATAACTTTGATAAAAGTTTTACAGAGAGCCATTTTTTACAGCCCCAGCTGTAATTACAGCTCATATTGAATAAGCTGCTTACAAAGGCTTTAAGTTAATTTACATTTTAGTTCAAGAAGTAGAATAACACACTCTGACAGAAAAACAGTTTACCTCAAGGCTGAGGTCACCCAGATGTGGCTACAATAGAGGCAGATCTTTGGGAAAAGTACATGCCTGTGGTTCAGAGTTACCTTGGGTTCGGGCTGTACCTGGTAACTCACCCAGAGCTGCCCACTCTTGAGACGCAGAAGTCTCCTTATTTTCTGTGCCTTCCACAACACTCTTGCCGAGAGGTGCCACAGCTGAGCATTCACTGAGAAATAAGTTGTTGTCTTCCTACTGCACTGTGTCCAGCTCTGGATCGGGTTCCCCCCTTTCACCATGGTTTTCAGCACATTGCAGAGGCAGTCTGAGAACCAGATCTTATGTACCAATGTCACTTCTCCTCTGAGAACCCTGGTGAGACACCTTTCTCTACATTATTATTTTGTTATTTTTTCCCTCCCATAACAGCCAGATAAAAATCCTCCCACTACGTTATGACATTCACAATTCTGGAACTCTTGTCATGTTATAATTCAGTTATTAAATTATTGCTCTAAACACAAGGGAAGAGTTTTTTTAGATTCTTTTTTCTCCTGGCAGTTTTTATACAGCAACACATGTCAACTGTAGCCAAAACCTGATTAATATTGCTGGGTTTTGTTAATAAGTTATTAGTAAGGGACAGTTTGGGAGTAAATGGGATCTAATAGAGGCTTCATAGGTTTACCATTATACTCCACCATGATCATTTAGGGGTAGCTTCTTTTGTAATCATTAATGAATAATGACAATATGATAATCTTCAAAGCTCACCATTCCAGCACCAGCCTTTCCTCTGACTTATAATTAAGACATTAAAGTTAATTTCCCTCTCACAAAGCAGGGACTTTTCTTTCTTTGCTGATGCATCTGTTTTACAGATGTCACTTCTCAAGTCCCACTGCTGGGCTCAACCTCACTGAAGGATGGCAGGAGGGAGTACACAGTGCTTCATCTTTCACTGTCAGCCCTCAAAACCAGTTTCACAAAAGAAGGAAAAAAGCACGTGTCCTGTTTCTAGATGGCTCCTGTGAGTTTGGGCACTATCTGTTATTGACATAAAAGTCAGGAAACAAAATCATGACATCTTTTAGGTCAGAAAAAGCCTTTATGACCATCAAGTCCAACCATTAACCCAGGATTGCCAAGGCCACCACTAATGCTTGTCCTCAAGTGCCACATCCACCCATTTTTTCAATCCCTCCAAGGATGGTTACTCTACCACTGCCCTGGGCAGCCTGTTCCAATGATGGACAGCCCTTTTGGTGGAGAAATTTTCCCTAGTATATCATGTAAACCTCCCCTGGTGCAACTTGAGACCATTTCCTCTCATCCTGCTGCTTTATTTGGTAGAAGAGAGAACCATTTAGGTTAGAAAAGACTTTTGAGATCCCGGAGTCCAATGTCAGGATCTTTCACTGGTCTCCAGGGTATGGTGTGATGCTTTTCATTTTCAGGTGAATGAAATAAGATCCCTGAGGCAAAGCTGTGCTCCCTGCATGTCAGACATACCAAAATACTTCCATACAGCAGCCTTTTGATTCGTCTGACACCCAGACTCATGCTGGGCCTGCCTAAGTGTCATCCTTGAGAAAGCTTTCGTCCCTTTAAACATTCATGTGCCCTTGCTTCTTCTCATGTATTTTTACTACTAACAGGTTTCCCAGCTGATAACACAGCAATGAATACATTATTCAGCCTGGATTGCTGCCTTGACTGCCGGCAGTCTCCATTACAGCAACATCCTCCAACACTTACGGGTGAGGATCCCAAGCTTCATCTGAGTGTCCTGGCAGAACGTGGCTGATGCTGCAGGGCTTAATGGGGAGAGGCAGTGGGATGGGACTAGAGCCAGGTATCTCTGTCCAGACTCCACTCAGCACTGGAGTGCACAAGCCTAGCTCCCCCAGTCCCCTGTGAGCCCCAGGAGATGCGGGGGAGGCAGGAGAAGCTTCTTGGGGCTGAAGTGACACTTGTGCTTCTTCTATTATATTACAGAGCTGCTATCACTGTGCCACATCCCTTTCCCTCTTATCACACATGAACTGTGAACTGAGCAATTATTTCTGCATTGTACAGGAGGGCTGTGAACCTTAATTAATTTGTGGGTTTCAGTTCTTTGTGCTCTCAAAATGCAGTGTGTTTTATTCCTTCATTACTTCACAGTTAATAGCATTATTTATTTGAATCAGGGTAGTCCCCACCAAGCCTGTGTGATAGTGGGTTCCCAATTCT
The DNA here is from genome assembly GCF_001522545.3 of Parus major. Classification (NCBI taxonomy): domain Eukaryota; kingdom Metazoa; phylum Chordata; class Aves; order Passeriformes; family Paridae; genus Parus; species Parus major. The sequence continues at coordinate 6,526,572 of NC_031795.1, read as the reverse complement.
GCATGATACACTGGGCAGGCACAAAGTCCCTGCACTCCCTAACACTAACTAAAACAGGAAACAATTAGGTTAGGTATTAGGAAGTAGCACCCTCTTCCCTGTGAGGGTGCTGAGGCCCTGGCACAGGCAGCCCAGAGAAGCTGTGGCTGCCCCATCTCTGGAAGTGTCCAAGTCCAGGTTGTACATGGATAATCCCATGGTTGAACTTGGGATAGTGGTAAGAGGTTCCTGCCCATGGGAGGGGGTTTGGAATGAGATGAGTTTTTAGGTCCCTTCCAAACCATTTCTGGAGTCTGTGATCACCCACCAGTGAGCCTGGGGAGTCCCTCCCCAGGTGGGTTTGTGTCCGTGCATAGCTGTAGGTTGGGGAAAGGACACAGGAACATGGCCATACCTGCAAGCACTGTCATCCGTGTGGAAGAGGAATCCATGTTCCATGAGTGGGGTGGTTCAAGAGGAAGCTGAATTGCAAGCAGCCTTCATGTCCAGCTGCTTACAGAGACCAAGCAATACAAAAATTAAATAGGCCATTAAGCAACACTCCAGTGGATTAACATTTGTCTGTCTCGCTTACGCTGCAGGATTTCAAAATTCCTTTGAAGTTTGCATATTAGAAAATCACTTTCCAAGCCACATAACTTTGAGGAACAGCTGACTAATCCTTTAGGATTTAATGAGGTTAACTAACATGCGCAGTTTTGTAGAAAGCTATCATTTGTATTTTGGTAGCAAACATGAACAACACTGACAATAAGTAATGATCTGTAAACAGCCATAATGGGAACATGTCATCATTTTAGTAACTTTTGTAGAAGCTTTAATTTTCTTCATAAAGCACAGGTTGGGCTTCTGATCTGATCTTCTTAATTATAACAATTAATAGTTAACAGAACTGTTTGCTTTTAAGTCTCACTGAAGTCAATAGGATTACACTTTTCTGTTAGCAACGTTAATTTATCGTTTTGTAGTTTCTTCTCTGACTCTTCAGGAACCCCTTCCATGGACTGGCAGAACATCAGCAGTGTTTTCCAGCAGCTGGGGCTGAGAGCAGGAGGTGCCCAGGGCTGGTCTGGCACTGGGGCCACATCCCACTGTTTGTCCAGCGAAGCCCAGCTCTGTTCCTGACAAGGTCTGGAACTGAGCCGTCCCCCAGCTGAGCTCCTGGAGTGACTATAGAATAGAATCATAGAATCATTAAATTTGGAAAAGACCTCCAAGAACATCAAGTCCAGCCTTCTCCGTTCAGGAGGTTGGTTCTGGACTCCTTGTGCCTCAGGTGCCTCGAGATTGAACTATGAACTTAACTTGGTATTTATATATATTTTTTATATATTTATATATATTATGGAACACACAAGTTGTGTGCAACAAGCTGACACATAAGTTCATTAGGATGCAATTACTGCAATCAGAATGTAGGCTACTCAATTATTTCAGCAAGAAGGTGTAATTAACTGCAGGTTCATGTTGAATGCTGCCTGGTGCCAGATTTCGAGGATTGGCTTGCATGGGTAAACACAGCAGTGGGGTTTTACCCAGAGCACAGCCACTAGCTGAGAGATGCAGACTGATGGAAAACAGCAGTGGCTGGATTGGTGGGAGACAAGCCAGAGCAAGACAAGAGGAGCAGAGCATCTTGTCCTTCACCTAGCAGCCCAGCTGATAGAGCTGGAGCCTCTAGGGATGTGAGCTGAGTGCATCAAAACTTACTGGGTATAATCGCTGCTGAGCCGTTGTTGCCTCGTTATTTAAAATCATGAATATTAACGAGTTCTTATAGCTTCTTTGGAAAGATCTGCCTGTTATGGCTTATAGATCATAGTGGTACTGGGAGAAAATAAAACTATGTCAAACTGTTTGCCTGTTGCTTGTTTGCAATTCTCTCCTTCAGCTCATGGGAGCCTGGACACTATTCTGGAGAGGTAGTTTCCTCAGCATGTCTTCCACTTATGAATTATTTCATGGGAAGCTTTGTCCTAGTAATGAGTGGAATATTCAGTGTGCAGTTAATATCTCTGTTGCCCTCGGGCCTTCACAATTCTTGTCAAAATGTACATTACACCTGTAAAAATTCCATACAGAGCAGCAGGCAGAGAGGCGGCTGGACATGGACTGTGCATGGAGAGAAGGAAGAGAAAAAAGACAGGAAATCTTACAAGATTTGCTGCATACATAAAGCAGGAGACCATCATGGGCATGAGTGGCACAACAGGACCTGGGAGCTGTGGCACAGAATCCTGTATGGTGCTGAGCAACCTGGCCTGGGAAAGGAGGCCCTGCCCATGGCAGGGCTGAGATAATGAGCTTTAAGGGCCCTTCCAAGCCAAACCATTTTATGATTCTATGAAGTTAATTTTGTTAATTGCTGTCCCTCATTCCCAGGGCAGTGCCATGAGGTGCGTGAGTTCCATGTCCCTGGTCCTGTTCTATTGTTTTAGAAGGAAGTTTCTGCAAAGAGCCTGATCTTCCCACAATTCATTTCCAACTGGAATTTAACAGACCCCCCATCTGCCAAATAATAAATAAGAACCTTTACATGCAACACTCCGTTTGTTAAGCAGAGCTATAAACAAAGCCTAAATAGCAGCTAATTTAGGGAACGAGGTTGGGAAGGCAATGTTGCCATAGCTGCAGCACACGAGTGGGATGAACACCCAGCCCCATATAGTCAGATCCCCTGTCATAGTTTAGGGCAAATTTGGAAGAAAACCTCCAATTGCCACCCCCCCCACCCCGGAAAGCAAACGTATGTGGCAGTTCCCAAAAACCAGACCTACTGCCAGGCTGAAAGGCACCACCAAGAGCTTGTCCCTGTGGCAGTGAAGGGCAGGCTGTGAAGGATTGCAGAAAATGTCTTATTACAACAAAATGACGTGGCTCTGGTTTTCATTATTTTCACTCTGTGGGGAAAGTCCAATGTGGTGAAGCTGGTGGCACAGCAAGGGCAGGGCCAGCAGCAGCAGCTGTGTCTTTCCCAGGGAGAGCAGAGCCAGACATGCTCACAGACTTCCCAGGCCAGCCTTTGGGCACGCACCAAACTGGAACAGGAGCCCGTGCACTGACTTGCCGACAGCCAGAATGGGGCTGGCAAAGATAGGAAAACCCCAGGGCTTGTGGCGCCTCCACACACCGGATCTGTGGGCCTCTCCAAGCTCTTTACACACCACTAACTCATGTATTTCCCTGATGCATAATTCATACCTTTTTAGCAGAAGGTAAAAACTTCATAACTGTCAATGTGCAAGTGTTCATTAATGTGAGTATGCCAGACAGCCCTTGGATTTGGAAGGTGCTCTTGAGAAAGAGCCAAAGTCTGTCCTCTGTGAGCAGATTTTTTTTGAAAGCTCAGAGGCTGGTGGGTACCAGTCTCCAAATGATTCTCCAGTGGCTGCTGCTTCATGCTGGTTCCGCTGAAGAACTTGGAACATCATAGAAGCAGAAATAAACAAACAGGTAATTTCCTCTATACAAGGCATGGTGCTGGATGTGCTGTATATTCCATGTCTCTGTCCTGCACAGAGCAGTCAACCAAGCACAGAAGGGAGATAAGAGCATTTGTTCCCACAAGGAACATGGAGAGGATGAAAAACAAGTTTTCTGTTGTGTTCCATGCAAGGCTGTTTATAATGCCTGTGACTATTTTTAAGCCTGAGAAGTGAAGGGCTGCCAGCTGCAGCTGAGGGAAGGTGCATTGTATTCTGGAGCACTGTCAGGTGAACCAGAGCAGATATTTGTTACCCAGCAGCCAGCACAGGGACATCGGTGACACCACCTTTCCCATCCCTCTCCTCGGCAGGAGTCTGGCTGCAGGCACTGTCCTGGTAGGTGGAACTGCGCACCTGCTACTGGGCTGCCACCAACATTCACAGGGACAATGTCACTGTGCCTTTTCTGCCCAGCAGTATCTTTTGGAAGGTTTTTCAATCTCTAGGTGTAGAGGAGGAGCAAGGTCTGCTGTTGCTGCTGCCTGTTCTGTAAGACCATGTTTGGTGGTATGGAGACATGGGCAGGATGAGGGCACGGGCAGGATGAAGGTGTGGGCAGGATGGAGGCACAGATGGAATGGAGGCACAAGCAGCCAGGAGTACCCTGCCCCTGTTGGAACAGAGGAAGGATAGCTGCCTGTGAGGCTGCCCCAGGAACCAGGGATGGAGAGCAAAGCAGAGAACATCGGAGCTATTCCAGCTCCTTTGGCAAGGTGAACAGCCAGCCCCTTACAATCTCTCACCCCACTGCTGACACACAGGAACTCCTGGATGCTGCTATTTTCAGCAGCTATTTTCAACAGCCTCTGACACAGTAGAGTGAGAAATCATTTCCCAGAGCCAGAATCTCTCTTTTGAGTGTTTTGGAGAGGTCTGAGGCCACCCAAACTCATGCTGTAGAGTATCATGGACACTGGAACTGGCTCCCCAGGGAAGCGGTCACAGCCTGAAGCCTGACAGAAGTCAAAGAAGCATTTGGAAAATGCTCTCAAGCAGATGGTGGGATTTTGGGAATTGTCCAGTGCAGGGCCAGGAGTTGAACTCAGTGATTCTTGTGGATACCTTCCAGTTCTGTACTGTGTGATTCCAGGATCACTGCAGTGCCTCGACCAAGCTGTGGCTCTGTAAAGTGCCTCCCCATGGCAATCCCTGCCACCACTAACACAGCTCTGCCTGGCTTCCCTGAGGAGCGACTCTCTCATGTCCTGGACGTTTGATGTGTGTTCATCAAATTGAAAAAGGATTTAAAAGGAAAGGAGTATCATGAACACCCTAAACAATCAGATCTATATAGCATGTTGTCAATATAGATAACATTATTTAAATAATAAGCTCAGAACTTTCACCTGGAAATTAAAACATCTTATTGAAATATATGCTGATTACAAGGCAAATGTCTTTGTTCTAATTATCTTAATTATGGGCTTTTAATGTCAAGAATCTGTAATAATCTGAAATAAAAACACTCATAAATGGCAGCATGTAACAACAATAGCTGCATCTGTTGGCACTTGGACTGGGCTGTCAGGGTGAGGAATTATATGATTCCTGGGGAGGGCATGGTGGGTGGTGGGTGTGCAGAAGACTGTAGGGCTGAGAACAGTGTCTGAACACACCCGTCACATGAAGTGATGGTGACAGCTTGGACTAACTCCATTCATCATCCCCAGTTGTATAGCTCCCACCCCTGGGTACTGCACGTGGGGGAGAGTTGCTTGCGAGTGAGAAGAGAAGGAGACTGGGCTGGTGCATGTGTACTCAGTTAATTAATTTTAATTAGTTAATTAATTTAATGAGTTGATCAATTTCCCATTGTTTTGTCCTACCTGGGTGAGGCACAGCTGTGACTGCTGCATCCCTGGAGAAATGTTTGCCATGGACCAGCTCTGAGAAAGGCCCGTCAGCTGTGCCCCTTCCACTAATGAGTCCAGCAGTGCTTGGGGCAGAAGATCCCACAGCCCCAGGGTCCAAGCAGCTACCTCCTGCAGCATGTGCCTCCTCACAGGGCACTGAGCTCAGTCTGTGTGCACTGGGATATTAGGCAAAGCCATTTCCAAGCAAAGGAGAGGTGCTGATCTCTGCTTCTCAGTAGACAGGCTGCAATTCCCACTCCACAATGATATGTGGAGAAGGAGAATTAACTTGCATTTTCTCTGGTTCACCACTAGCAATTTCATTCCCCCTTTTGGGCTCCTGCTTCCACTCCCATTGCCTGTGCCTGAAAAACTAATGAATTTACACTGATTACTCATCTGTGCTTTGTCTCCTACTTTCATTTTATTCTCGTTTTAGCTTCTTATCTTTCTTCACACTCTTTTAACTTCAGTTAATGGTTTCATCCTTTCTAAGTGAGGTTCTGTGCTGCTCACAGCCTCTTTCTGATCTCTGAGAACACTAAAAGGAATCACCCACTTTGTTCTATAGCTGGCTGCCCCACAGCCCTCTTAGAGAGATGGGATGGAACTCCCTGAGAATAACACCTGGATGATTAGTGGGTAAAAACCTAGCAATGGAAGACTGCTGAGGATGATGCCTGTGGACCGCCATCCTCAGCAGCATGGCTGCCCCATCATCCAGGCTCCCATGGCAGGACACAGCAGCTGGGAGATGCTGATGGATGTCATGTGGGATCCAGGCACAGGCAGCAAGTGAAGACACGCATATATGGAGACATGAAATGGACTTCACTCTCATAGTCAACAAGCAGTCACATGAGTAAAGGTGGAGGGGCTGGGGAAACACCCCCACATCCCTTGGTGCACCTGTGAGCCTTGAATGCTTCCAGGGATGGGGCAGCCACAGCTGCTCTGGGCCACTTGTGCCAGGGCCTTAGCACCCCAATAGCAAGATTTCCTTCCCAATATCCCTTCTATCCCTACCCTCTGCCAGTAAGAAACCATTTCCCCTTGTCCTGTCCCTCCAGGTCCTTGTCCAAAGTCCCTCTCCAGCTCTCTTGGAGCTCCTTGAGGTGCTGGAAGGGTCTCTAAGATATCCCTGGAACCCTTTTTTCTCCAGGCTGAACAGTCACAGCTTTGCCAGTCTGTATTCAGAGCAGAGGGTCTCCAGCCATTAGAGCTTCTCAGTGACCTCCTCTGGACTTGTTCCAGCAGCTCCACATCTTTCTGATGTTGTTTCCCAGAGCTGGAAGCAGCTCTGCAGGTGGGATGCCCTGCACCTGAGCAGGGTAGAATCCCTGCTTCCCCTGCTCTCATGCTGTGGGATCAGCCCAGAACCAGGGAGTTTCTGGGTCCCAGCACATGTGGCTGGTTCACGTCCAGCTTTCACCCACCAGCATCCCCAGATCCTTTTCTCCAGGGCTACTCCTGGAGAAAATGATATTTTGCAGTGACGCTCATTAGGATGGTGTGTCATTGGAGTGTCCTGCCTGATCCTCAGCACACTGTGTGCTCAGTTGTCCTACTGCCTTTAGAAGTGCCCGTGGAGAGGGTTTCTGCTATGCTCCCAGCCTTGCAACCCATTTTGGAGAAAACCAGTGAGCTGAAGGGCAGATTGGCAGGCAGATTCAGGTTGTTTTTCTTTTCTAGCTGGACATATGGATATAGGAAATCTTTAGAGACCTTGAAAAGGAAAAGTACTTCCCTCTGAATTGCTAAACCGATGGCATGGCTAAGAATAGCTTCTGAAGGGAGAGGGAAGATGAATGACATGAGGCATTCAGCACCTTTTCTTACTGTGCACTAGTTGTGAAATTTAAAAAGTGAAATATCAAGGCATGTGCAGGCGAAGGGGAATGGCCAGTCACGCTGAGGACATTTGGAGGAGTGTGTTATTATGTAAAGCAAATTGCGGAAAGGTTAGCAAATACCACTGCTTCCCTCAGGAGCTCTTCTCTTGCCAAAGCCATTAGTACGCTGGCAGGATAACAGATCCTCTCTGCTAATTCTCTAGGTCATAAGCAAATTAAGACAGAAAAGCTGATCTGCTATCAATCTACATTAGGCACAGGAGTCCAGCTCACCTGTCCAGCAGCCACTGGTTTACAGAAAGTTTAAGGCTGGTATATCAAAGTCTTATAATTAAACTGATCCCATTTTGCTCACTGCTCAGGCAGGCTGGGCATGGAGCTCTGGGACAGGGCTGTACAATTCTTGCTCTCCTCAGGTGAGAGCACGGCACAGGGAGGGCAATTCCCCAGAGAGTGCCCCAGGACTTCCACCGTGCTGCTTCATCCCTTCAGGGGAATCCACGGCCATGGTGTTGCAGCTATGCTCCATGTCCGGGGGTTCTGGGGTTGCGGCCCCACAGGGAGGGCTTGGATTCAGCCAGTTCGTGCTTACCTCAGAGTCTTGATGCCAGCTCACAGTTGTGCAGCTTGCAATTTGGAAAGGGACAGATCAGGGAAATGTTGCATATGGGATGTGGGAAACTCCTTCCCTAGAGAGGAAGGGGTGAGTGAGGGCAGGAGGAGGCAGAGTTTTTTCTAGAAACAACCCAAGTATCTCCCAGCATGGGCAGAAAGAGTTTTCAATAACCTCAATATAAACTGCTTAGTGCGATTAAAATAACCCACTCTCATGGAAGGGAAAACAATCCTCACAGGGAGGATTAAGCCCAGGTCTGGAGCCCCTCCCTCCATGGACACACCAGTCTGTGGGTGAGTACCCTGGGCATGGCAGGTGATGGGACAGTGGTCTTCTATGCCATGCGTGCAGAGAGGTTTAGCCTGGATATTAGGTAAAAGGGTATTCCCACAGCATGTGGTTGAGCACTTGAACAGGGTCCCCAGGGAATGGTCATGGCCCCAAGGCTGCTAGAGCTCAAGAAGCATCTGGACAGCGCTCTCAGGCACAGGATGGATTTTGGTGTTCTGGGCAGGGCCAGGACTTGATCCATGCAGATCCCTTCCAGCTCAGAATATTCTGTGCTTCCATGATTTCAAACACAAGTGGTGCCTGCAAAACCTCCAGAGTCACATTTGCAGTGAACAAAGACACCCACCTGCACATCATTTCAAATCCTGCCTTTGATCTCAGGTTCCGGTAACAACCTTCTCCCCATCCAATTACTTGTCTTACAATTGACATAGAAATATTAAATTCCTAAGAACTAAAGCGCTTTCAAAGTATAACCTACTTTTAAAGTAGACAAGATTTATCGTGGAAGCATTTGCTTTCTAGTCCTTGACATTATCAAAGTCACTGATGCCTCATCAGCAGCTCCATAAGTGAGGCCTCCAAACACGATGTCTAGTTGCCTTTTGCTGAGCACTGTTTGCTGGCTGAGCTCTGATGATGGCAGTCTGGCACAAGTCCAGATTTTTGTTGGTGTTGCATTTGGTCAGGGTGTGATTTCAGCAGGGGAACCCCAGCAAAGGCATTTGCCATTGCAGGGAAAGGAAGTCAAACAGCCATCCTGGAAGTGCTCCATCCCTGGAAGTGTTCAAGGCCAGGGCGAAGCAACCTGGTCTAGTGAAGGTGTCCCTGCTCATGGCAAGGGTGGAATGAGATGAGCTTTAAAGTCACTTCCTACTCAAACCATTCTGTGATTCCATGATCCTTCAGAAGCAGCAACAGCAGGACACAACTGAGCAAAGACTAATTTGGTAAATGCTACTGTAGCAGGAGTCTTGACCTACAGATATCACTACAAAGTGACTATCCCAGAGGAGGACTTCCCTGTAAAGTCACACCACTGCCTCACAGCCACATCCAGCCCCTTCTGCCTTCCTGGTGGCACTAGAGTTGGTCCTGGCTGAGCCCCTCCTACTCTGTGGCAGGTGGTGGCCCTGTCACCATCCCCTAAGACTCTATAACCATGTGACCATGGTGTGCTGTTGGCATCCTTTGGCTGCCACACACTTCCAGGCGCAATCAAGTCTGTCCTGCACCCCTCTGACCATTGCTGAGTAGCAGAGGCAGCCGCTGGCAGTGTGGGCTCACTGCTGCTAGCCACAGCATCCAGAAAACAGCTCAAATTAAAACTGGGAAATCTTTGCAATGGAGACAGCACCAGGCTTCTGGTGGCGGCAGCAGCAGCAACAGCAGCAGCAACAGCAGCAGCAGCAATGGTGCCCCTGGTCCACACCTCTGCCTGGTCCCAGCTCTCATCATAAATTGCTGCACTAACCTACATGGAGAAGCATTAACTTTCTCTCCTAAAACAAGGTGCAATTAATTGGGCTTAAAAGAACACCAAGTGGTGCTAATTACTCTCTAAAAGATGAATAGAATTAAGCCAGAGAAGCAGAAAATTACCTTTGTCTGAGATCTGTTGCAGAGTTTAACTGAACAAGGATGGTAGCTGGATTGACAATGAAGAATTTGTCTTTTAACACCAGTTCACAAGCACCTTGACTATCGCCTTTTGTTTGCTCCTGGAAATCATGCAGAGTTTTGATTAGCCATTAACTCTTCCCTACACATTCAGCAGTGTTCAAGAGCCCCTTGTGTTGGTTACAGGCTCTCAGGCTGCCTCAAAGCACTTCGCTGATCAGTAATTGCTTCCAATAGGACATAATTCATAACCGACCAACTGCTCCTTGCAGCCTGCTCAAAGATCTTAGAGTCACAGGATGATTTGTGTTTGAAGCACCTTCAAGCTCATCCCATTCCACCCCCTGCCATGAGAAGGGACATCTTCAGGTAGACCAGGTTGCTCCAAGCTGTGTCCAACTTGACCTTGAGCACTCCCAGGGATGCGGCAGCCACAGCTTCTCTGTTCCAGAGATGGGCAGCAGCCCTCCTGGGAAGTCATAGTTCCTGGAGCTTTGCCATTAAACCAAGCTCCAGGCCCACCCCTGGTGTGTTTGCAGTGGTGCTGCTCTGTGCCAGTACTCTTACTTGGCAGAAGGTCTCAGATCCCCACCAGATGTGATGGTGACAGGACTTACAAAATGAACTGGGATCTGCCCCAGGCTTACTCCCTGGCAGCCCTGAGGAAACCCGTTCATTGGGATATGCTCCAGCTGCTATGCAGTCCAAGTGCTTTCTGACTCCAAATCCTTCCCTTGCACAGGTCTCTTCTCTGACTGCTGTACCCAAAGAAACCTGAAACATCCGTGTAGGAGCTGGAACCCAAACAGGGCAACTTTGGGGCTCTGTATGGCTAGCACGTGCACAGGGATGTGCCATGAGCAGCAGAGACAGCCCTCAGCACAAGTGATTTTAAAGACTGATCAGCTATGGTGAGTTGAAGTTCTCGCCCTTCAGATCACACCACTGAGCTCAGGGCTGCACCCGGAGCAGACCCCCAGACAGACCACCCCCCCAGCACAGTCCACTCAGGACTGGGCTTGCCCATAAAAAGCTGGAGGTAACAGGGAATTTTATCCAGCACAAAGCCACATGTATCTGAGACCTCAAGTTTCTGCTCTATCTGTTCCCAGCAGGTGGGAAGCACACAGTATTGTGCAGCTCCTGGGACATTTAATAGTAATTAACAATCTGTTCTACTCAAGTCTTGGTGGTAAGAAGCTAGGAAAAGCTGTCTGCAAGGATCTGGAGCAAGAAGGCCACCAGAATGGCTCTGATATGGCTGCAAATGCTCCTGAAATGAGAAAGATCCATCTCTCCCAAGCGCTGTTGCCTCAAGAGCCTCCTGCTTTCCCTGTTGGTCTCTGAAGTTCATATATATAAAACCTTTTTGTTCTCATCAATGCTACTCCTGGATTTATGCTTATGGGAAAAGCTCATGGAATGTGTTGTGGGAACTGAAGACTTTAAAAAGCAATTTGAGAAGCAGTGCAGGGAATGTGCTCCCAAGAACTGCTGCCACTGCTCTCCCTGATGTGCAGGACTTGCTGTACCTGCAGCACCAGCTGCTCGTTCCAGCCTGCTTCCAGCTCTCTTCATTTACAAGATGCATTATTTACCAGCCTGACATGCAGCTCATTTAAAAATCAGATTTATCAGCAAAATAGTAGCGCTTGCTATGGTAGCTTCCAACAAGAGTGTTTTGCTGGGCTTTTGTTGACTCTGCAATTTTCTGCCCAATTCATCACCAAAGGGCGCTAACAGAGAGCCCTCAGCCCCTTCCCAGCCTGGGAGCTCCGGTCACAGCACCACTGGGATATGGACCACCGTGGACTTTGGCCTTCCACTGCCAAGCCAAGCAGGAGGAGGCCCACACCAAAGGAATGACTTTCATGGAAGCACAATGAACTCAGTGCTGCAAAAAGCCTGGATCTACAACCAGATCCTGTTTGGGCAGCTGTATGCTGTGTTCAAGAGACCATCGGTCTGTCCTGCTCCACAGCACCCACAAAGCAGGGTTAACACAGTTTATGACATGTACTGGTGGTGGCAGCAGGTCCTTGTGGGTGGTCCTGGGATGCAACACCAGCACCAGGGGTGCCATCCCTGTGCCCACTGTTGACAGATTCCTGGGAGAAAGGCTAAAGGAACAGCTGAGCATTGGCCACACTGCTACGTGGCAAGGGAGGGTAAAAATATCTATGGGAAGATCCAGGAAGTTCCTGTAAAGTTGCATTGCAGAATGCACCACCTGCCCTGTGCCTCATGGATCTCCAAGCTGCCACTTTCGACACCTGGGAATGGGGTCTGCCCTGCTCCTCCTGCAGTGGTCCAGCAGTGGTCTGTTGTACAGAGCTTTGGGGGTAGGAACAGCTCACACCAGCTGAATCATGCTGCAGGAATTGTTCTGGTGCCATGGACTTCTTAGTGCACGATTGGAAGTGTCAGTCACTTTGCAAAGGTGGGATTGATCATGAAGTGAAGTGTAACTGGAGCTCCTCAGTAGCTCAAGATCCACCCTGGAAAGGGGATACTAGTGCTCAGAGGAGCAGTGTCCTTTCCCTGTGTGCTGCCTTCCCAGCCAGCACCCTTTACACTTTCTCTCCAGCTCCTGGGACCAGGTACGCCACTGGGCTATTAGCCAGTGCCAACCTTGGCTGGGAGCAAACCAAGACCCTCTGAGAGCAGCAGCAGAACCATGGGCACAAGAACCAGAGCCAGGGCCAGGGCCAGTCATGTCTGGGTCACTGTCCTGGTTTAGGGCAGTCACCCCAGATCAGTCACCCATGGCTGAAGGGCCCATAGCCACCTTGGCACACCTACGCCTTCACTCCACAACACGTGTGTGGACACTCACTGCTCCAAGTACTGCAGCCCCTCCTGTGCAGCCAGGAGCAGGAACACGCTGTAAACACACATAAATATTTATTATTCAGAAAGAGAGGTTTTGCCATGACCCAGATTTCTTTCCCCCTGATGCTGCGCCAGGTCCCAAGAGGACTGAATGAAATGGGAGCTCAGAGGTGGACATGCACAGCACACCTCTGTCCACAGCAGCCCCCAGCCCAAATCATCCAGGATGGCACATTTTCCTTGCCCACTGTCCCATCCTCACAGGGTTTTCTTTGAGCCAAGGTGGACACATGTTTCCAGGTACCACATGACTCATTTGTAATGGGGACAAACACAAAGAGGGAAGGTGGATACCCTGCTCCCTGTGAGGCGCAGGAGAAGCTGGGATGCTCCAAGCAGGATCATCCCCTTTCCTGCATCAGGCTTCTCCTCCAGGAGAGGAGCCCGACAAGAGCTTCCCAGCCTCAGACCCACCTTGCTGCAGCATTGCTTGGTTCTTTTTCCCACCTGCTCAGGCCAGGGACAGGTTTACCTCCCTGGGAGCACCCACAGGCACTGACAGGGCTGAGTGTTGCTCCTCAGCTCCTGCTCCAGCTCACAGCGGAGTTGTGTCCTCCAAAGGCAGCAGTGCCTTATCAATAATAAAAGGCAATTTCCCCAGACAGAGCCAGGAGATTACTTTGTGTGCTTCATCTGCAGCTGACGGGATGGAAAAGACTTTAGAAAGATGCAATTTGACAGTAACACAAAACAACAACAGCATTAACGGAAGAATAATGGCAAAGGCATCTGTCAAAAACCTCGTGTTCCTTAACCAGGAGCAAGAAATCAGAGCAGTCAGACCCAAGCAGAGGCTGAAAGGGAGGGCAGGATTGCAGCAAGGAGCCAGGTACCACTGCCCATGGGGCATCCTGGCCACCGTAGGATCTCAGCTTCAGGATGTGGTCACAGGGAGGACAAGAGGACCTTGGTGTCACCTCAGCCAGCTCAGCAACTTGCCAGCTCCATGGCCACAGAACCCAGGGGAGGAAAAGGTACCACCGTGCATGATGCAAGTAACATTCCACATCCACCAGGGCAGAACCTGGTGCCATGAGCCCACAGCAGACACAGGGCACACGGGGAGCCAGGCACAACGGTCGCATGTGGTGTGGCTGCTTCAGGCTGGCTGCAGACGGTGATGGAGCCAGGCAAGATGCTGCTGTTTCCATCTCTATGAAAAAAAGCCAGAAGATGTCTCTGATGGCATTAGAGAGATGAAAGGTATCCAGAGGAGCTGGGCTCCATGAAGTTGTGCCAGCTCAACAACCAGGGGTCTGCAGCCCAGAGCTGACAGCAAGGATTCAGGCACCTGCTGCCAAGGGGGTACTACCATCCCCATGGTGACAGCTCTGGTGACACTGGGGGAAGAGGGAACATGATTTAGCTGGCAGTGCTGGCAGCCCTTGGACCTCAGCACAGTCATGAGAGCCAAGCAGGGTGCAGCAACTGGGGGTGGTAGGCAGTCTCCAGAGCCCCCTTTCCCCCCAAATCCAGGAGCAGGGAGACATGTCAGTGCTGATACTGCAGTACAGCAGGGCTCAAGCTGCTGAGAGACCTGTCTGGATGAGGCTGGCCTGATCTTCCCTTAACAAAGGCACTGCATTTATGGGTGTTTATGTGACCTCCACCTGTAATTTGAGCCCCTGCTTAATAAGTCATAAAAAGTTTGAATCCCATCAATGGAGCTGCCGTGGAAAAACCTGCCCAACACAGCCAAAGCTCCCAGTTCCTCCCCAGAGAGGAGCCAAGCAGCACCTCTCCAGTCCATGGGAATGCTGGTGTCAAGCATACAGAGCATGGCAGGGCCCAGGCAGGGTCTCATAAAGAGTCTGTTATGGCTCAATACTTAACATTAAAAAAATGGGGGGTGTAAAAGAGAGAGCTCCCAGTGAATGAGGATCTGATCCATTTTTGAATGTGGGCTGTGTGTGATGAACCACATGAATACGTGAATGCATGAATACAAGAACCAGAACCACAACTCTTCAGTGTGGTTGAGAGGACTTGCCTGGGAGATAGGCAGTGCTGCCAGAGTGCTCCAATGGGCTATTGGGCTCTGCCAAGTGAGGGATTCCCACTAACCAGAAATGCTTCCATCCTATCCCCTCACACAGACCTTCTCCTCCAGAGAGGGTGTCCCTGACTCTCACTAAGGACCTTCGGGATCCCCCAGTGTTGGAATGAGGGTCTGACTGACAGCACAATGGGTGCTGCAGGCAGACGCTTGGTGTGAGGAACTGGAGGAACCCTGTATGAAGCCTGTAATCCCCATCATGAAGCCACACAGGAACAACACATCCTCTCTGAGGTTCTCCCCTCCACATGGAGCCAACAACTGTGCAAGCCCCTGTCCCGTCTGGAGCCAGGCCCCTGCAGAGCCTGACACTCATTTCTCTCAGGCTGGATGCTCCCGCTTCCTCCAGGCACTTGGTTTAGTGTAAGTCACTGAGGTTATGACACCCATTCTACAACCCACTCATGAATATTGAGGCTGCTTCAGGCAGCCTGACTGGCCCAAGTGGCTGCTGCATTGGAAAGTAGCAGAGGGAAAAGCTCTCCAGAAAGTCACTGGCATGGCCCCAGCACCACTAAGATGCTGCAGACCTCTGCAGCTGTGGGCAGTGCCAACACAGGGAGGAAAAATACCAGATACAAGAGTGACACCCCACTTGGAAGGACACCAAGAGCCACTCACTGTTGGAAGCAGTGTCCCGAGGTTTTACAGCCTGGACAGACACCACAGCTCTGGAAGCAGAGGCTCAGCACAACTTCTCTGCATCTGGCCATGCTGGAGCATCTGAGGGAGAGAGGACACATCCTGCATTATCCAGGCTCCTAGAGCTGCTGCCAGTCAATAAAAACCAGTGAAGCGTTTGAAAATGTGTATGCCTGGACAGACAGACTTAATGAAACCTTTATTTTAAAAATATTATTTTTAATTTAAATGCAAATTTGGTGCTGCATTAGTGGTAGGTCACTTGCACTAACACACTGCTTCAGTAGCAGGGATGAGGCTCAGGAAGCAACAGCACAAATGGTTGGTCCTTTCCCAGGCATTTATTTTAATTAAATTTTTTCAGGACAGGATCAGTCCTGTTCTACAGAACAGTTGCTCACTGAGTTCAGCCAGACCCTTCCCAAGCCACACATGCTGCCAGGGATACTTTCAGCAGGCTGTTAGCTATTAATGGAGCAGGGCTCATTTATTTCTGCATCTCAAAATCCCCTTTGGCAAATCACAGCACTCTGCTCAATAGATGCTCCTGCAGCATCCAGCATCAGGAAAATGGTATCAGTGATAAGTCTGTGCAAGGACAGCAGAGATGTTTCCAACTGCTGGGGCGAATTACATGGATAAGTCTTCAGAAGATATATTAAACCTAATGTGAAAACAAACCTTCCAAGTGATAAGCAGGGCAGTTATCCTGTTTTACGTGCAAGTTATGTGCAAGAGAATCTCGTTCAGAGAAGATCTGCCTTTGCCAAGAGAGATGAGCTGGAATGAGAGGCCTGATCCAAGAGAGAGGATGCTCTGATCTCTGGTCGGAGCTCCTAGCATGAAGCTTTAACTCTTCCCTCAGCCCAGCTCTGCCTCATGTGAGAGAAATCCTGACATCAATCCTGATGTCAATCCTGAAACATCACCAGGAGGATGGAGAGGGCAGAGCAGGAGTGACCCTGTGGCTGTGCCTGTCAGTAACCACTCAATGAGTGCCTCACAGCGCAGATAAATGGGAACTCATTGGGAGAAATGAGATAAACAGTGGCCTTAATAGCACTCCGTTGATCTCCAAATAGCAGCTCCAGCCAGGGTTGGCTCTGGGCACAATAGGAAAAGGTCCTTGGATTCAAGGACATGCTCTGAGGTTGTCCCTTCTCTGCTGTGCTGTGTTTCAGCCCATTTCCATCCTGGTCAGGTCAGAGCAGAGCCAGAACCAGCTGAGTCAGACACAGAAAGAAGCACTGGGTGGATGCCCAGGGCCTGCTGTGTGCCAGGTCTCTGGAAGGCCGTTCACTTCCTCCCTCAGTGTCCATAACCTAGAGGGCACAAGCTCACCTATCCTCCTAAAGGGTGCTGGAAATCTCATCTCCAATGCACAATGGGAGCTAACCACCCCTTTTCTCACCTGGGGAAGCCCAGGTAAGCATTCACAACATGTTCATGTGCCCATCACCACCTGCAACAGCAGACACCCCTGTGTGATCTCTGCAATCATCTGCTCTGTGTTGTTGGGTCTTGGTGCTCCTATGCTGCCAGTGTCTGGCTGGAGGCAGCTGATGCTCTCTGGGTTGGTGATCCCCACTCTTAAGTGTTCTCAGTAAGCCACTTCAGAGCCAAAACCATAAATATTAGGATTTGGAGTTTATTTGTTCCCTGTACTCCTGTCTGCCTATGAATATGCAGGTTCATTCTGAAAAAGGACCCTGTGTATCTTCCAGCTTCCGACATGTAGGGAACAGCAATCTGGAGTTCAGGGGGTTCCCAATGCAGCTGACAGCCATGGCTGCCTTGGGATTGGAGTCCAAAGCCCCCAAAGCTGTCTTCTCCTTCCAGCTATTTGCTTATTCCCTTGCTAAACCCAGAGGGACTTGGGGCTCAATTTAGCAGAAGGTGAACCCACAAATGAGGGGATACCTTTTCCAAGTGGGAGCCTGGAGATGCCCCAGGGACACATGGGGATGCTCCCAGTGGGGGGATTCACCCAGCCCCATGCCCCCACTCACCTCCCATGTCACACACCCAGGCCCACCCTGCTGTGCTCATCAGCTCCTTCACTCTGGTGCCATGAGCACGAGCCTGGGCACTGCAACCATCACACCTGAGTCTGGAGACACATCCAAAGGGGCCACAAACTCCTGCGGGAAGGAAGGAGAGGAGGAGAACCTGGCAAGCAAGAGGGAAGGTGCTTTAATGAAGCATCCAGTATTAAACCACTGAGGGATTAAAGAGAGGAAGGACTAGGATTCTCCACAAAAACCCAGTCATTAGTGAAGCCCAAGGGTAAATGCATTTATTTTCTGTTTTTTCCCTGTCTTTGATGACCCAGTTTTTTACTCTCATCAGCACCAGACTTGTGTTAATTTTTAAATATGCTTGGGTAACTGAGAACATTAATTATTCATTATCTTATCTGCAATAGCTGTTGGCTCTCACACTGTGCTAGGGAGAGCTGAACTTGCCAGGGAAACCAGTAGCTGGTTTTTCCTGAGTGTCTTGTTGAAATGATCACAGGGGTGGGGTTCCACAAAACTCCTGGATAAATCAAGGATTGTGGGGCAGGTTAGGATCACTGAGGCCTTGAGGTGGCTTGAAAATACTTAAGGGACACAAAAAGCTGGGATTTGGGGAATGCTCTTGACACTCTGAATGCTTCAGCTCCATGGAAAAACCCAATATGGTTTATAAATTTAAAGTGGTCCTCCTGAGGTGGCAGGTGACTCTGCTGTCCCCTGCCCAGCCAGGTAATGCCCTAGTCCAGGTAGAGGGTGGAGGAATCCCTGGTTATCAGGAATGTGGGTTCATAAATGACAGAACCATGGAATGTTTTATGTTGGAAGGGATGTAAAAGCTCATCTCATTCCAGCCCCTGCACATGAGCAGGGACACCTTCCAGTAGACCAGGTTGCTCTAAGCCCTGCCCAACCTGGCCTTGGACACTTGGAGGGATGGGGCAGCCACGGCTGCTCTGGAAAGTCTGGAAAGCCAAGGCCTCAGCAGCCTTACAGGGAAGAATTTCCTCCTAATATCTAATCTAAGCCTTCCCTCATCAGTTTAAGGCCTTTCCCCCTTGTCCTGTCACTACATGCCCTTGTGGCAAGTCCCTCTCCAGAATAAACATGGAAGTCTGGGTGTCTAGGGTGGGGGAAAAAGGCACCTGCAGCTCTTGGCAGCCCTTTCCCTAGGTGTAAATAAAGATGAGGGGATGAAGCACCTGCAGGAGCTCAAGTTAACCTGGGAAAAGCTAGATGGTGCTGAGATCTGGGAACAGGTACAAGTGAAGAACACAGGACAGCACACAGGAGAACAAAGGTGATGAATTATCAGAACATGAATCAGCAGAAGAATGCAGTGAGAAAGAGGGAGTTATTCAAAGGAATAAAAAGTTCATGCTGGTTTTCAAGAGGGATTTGGCTCGCAGCACCTCCTGCAGCTGGCACCTGGGAGATGCTCCCACCGACTTGTGCTGACACTTCATTGCTGGAAAGAAAATCGCCTTTTCAGGGGAACCAAATTGCAGGAGGGCAGCACTGAAAAATCAAGAGAAAAGTGTGGGGAGCACAGTAATCTGCAAGGCTCCTGGCCCAGAGTCAACACTACCACGGGAGAACCACCACTCTCCCATTTTCTAAAAAGGGTACAGGTACTTCCTGCAGGAAAACTGAAATGAGAATCACAGAATCAGAGAATGGCTGAGATGGAAACACCCGCTGGAGGTCACCTTGTCAAAATCACAGAGTCCCAGGACCATGTCCAGTTGGCAAAATTTATTTTTTCCCTATGAAAATTAAATATCATAGGACAAAATATAATTATTTGATTTGCAAACTAACAGAGTTACACTGAATGCTCAATGTATACAGCATTTTATTGTTTGGACATATGTTACAATGGACAAACATATATTACATATGCTATACAAAATATACATTCTGATGTGAAAAAAATATAAATAGACAATAGAAATAGCAAGAGGGAACAGAAGCAGCTTTGCTCTTGCTGCTTCTGACCCCTCAGTTCCTGTACTGGTAGTGCTTTGGCACTGACTGGGGCAATTGCTTGTTTTTACTGAAAAAAGAAAGGCCACTCTATCCCCTCTGCAAAGGAGAAAGAAGATGCACATGATTTTCTCCTCCAAGTCTACCAAATAAGTTTTTCCACAGTGCAGCAAAGTGGCACCTTCTTACAAGCATCCGCTATTTACAACCAGCTTATGGAGTTTAAATGCTCATGGCAGGATGTAAATGTCTTAATTCAGGATTCAGCTTTTATAGGCTACTCTCTCACAGAAATCAGAGCAGCTTTAGCTGCACTCTCTGACAGCCAGCACAGTCCTGGTGCAGACAGCAGTGATTCCAAAGCTCTGGTCTGGGCCAAGCAGCTCTCATCTACCTAAAGGGAATTCCCTTGCTCCAGGGAGTTGCACCCCAAGTACTCCCAGCGTCTGAACACAATGCCAGCTGCACACCATGACAGATCTGTGTAAGTTTAGCTCCTACAGAGAGAGAGAGAGGAATCAAAGATATAGGAACCAGAATTTGCCAAATGGTGATGAGAGAGCAGCAGCAGCAGGAATGCTGTTTTCCCACTCCCGGGAATCACACGTGCCAGCAGCGACCTGTCCCAGTAGCTTGAGTGACTGGCTGAGAGAGCAGCCCAAAAGGATAAGGCTTTGCTGCTGCTGCAGTAGTTTCATGGCATGACCTTTTTCATCTGGATTTAAACTGACAGTGCTGGGTCCCTGCAGCAGGGATCACTTTGGATTCAGAATAAGCACTGTGCCTTAAATGCTGTATGGGAAGGAAAAGTCTGGAGGAAATAAAATCAGAAAGAAATGAACTTAAGATTCTCTTTTTTTTTTTTTTAAACATTTCACCTGTCAGAATGCAAAAATTTACACACCTATGTTTCTCTCTATTTTACCCAAAGGCCAAGGACAATTTGATCTCCTTCCCACTAAGCTGCTGGCTACCAAAGCAGCCATGCTGGCTTTGAGAGCATGGGAAGAGCCCTTGAAAATATTTACTCATTTGCAAAGATTTGACTATTATTCCTGTCCAAAGAGCCACGGGAAAAACATCATTATTCCAGTGTTTCCCCACTCATTTACTCAGAATCCTTCACCACAGTGTCTAAGTTCAGCTGTGATTCACGACCAGACCTGACAATTAAGTCAGAAACCCTTCAGTCCAGGAATGGATTAATGGGAATTCTCACATACCTAGAACTGAGCTGGGCCAAAACATTTTCTGTCTTTCTAAAAATATCACACAGATGGTTTTATTTTGGTACAAATCCTACAGCTCCAGAGCAGGCAGCAGTGACCAGGAAGGAAGCACCTCACACTAAAGGCATGACCATAGTGCACAATGTACCTGCTGAAAACCCATTCCAGAAGAGTCTTTTAACACCTTCTACAAAAAAGAGCATTTTCCAAAAGAGGAACTTTTCAGGAAGTCTTTATATGTCATTGTTCTTCCTCATTTTGTCAGGCACGTCTCACTGGAACTATCAAGTCTGAGCTTCCTCTGTCTCAGCAAGATTTTTCCATAGCGAGGGGTTCCCTGCATTGTATCATTTCTCACCCGTCAAATATTTAAACATTTTGACCACATTAAGGTTTAAAGGAACAATTAGTTCAACAATTTAAACCTGGTATTTTACAACAGAAAAGGACCAGTGTTTTAAACTCCATATGCCTTTGGCTATGCAGAAGAAGTATTTATCAAGTGCTCTCTCATTTTACCTCACGCTTTTCATCACCACATTCTTTTAAAAAGTTCACTTAACTGTCAGCTAGGAAACATATGGAGACCCTCTCAACAGACACAATACGAAGGGGTTTTTTATAGATAAAAGCTTAGATAAACCTTGAAATTCTGCTAATATCATGAAATGGATCAGCTTGCAGCCAGGTCAGCCAGGTACACAGTTGTAGGTAACAATGAAATTCATCAATATCACAAAATTCTACCACATATCTATAAGTAAATGCACTTCTTTTCAAAATGAAGACAGCTCTATTCCCTCACAAACAAGCTTTTGGTCCCCCTAGGCCCCCCATATGGCTTGATATGCGGCTGTCAAGACTAACAGTATGATACATACTTTGGCATAATGAAAAATAATTTACATTACAGCCAACACATTTATACGCTTAATGTATACAAAATATTTATAAACATGAATTTATTTACAACTAGAGCCTATTATTCATAGAAGAAAACAAGCCCTAAATTTAGACTGGCCACAGAGACCTGCCAACAGTCTAAGGAAGGAAAAGCTGGCCAAGAGTTTTATGCTTACAGTTCCGTGGGAATTCCATGAGGAGGCCCTGATGGTTTGTTTCCAAGCAGACGAAGCACTGTGAAATAGCTACACGTGTTCTTGAGAGCTTTCCAAAGCATGCACACCACAAAGGCTGCTTCCAGCACCACACAATCCGTGTTTTAAAGCTATTTTTGTAGATGGCACTAATTATCCACGTGTTCTCTGGTGCACATTCCCATTTTCCAATGGAGAAATTGCAGAAAAAAGGGCATGTGCCACCTCCTCCAAGAGAGTCTGACTGTTGCAGACACATACATGAGCATCTTTGGCTTTGGGGTTAGTCCTGAGGTAGTAAATAATCAGTCAATCTGGATTTGCTTACAAGGCTTTGTGAGCATTTAATGTGGTTTCACTGTGGTCATGAATGTTCTGTGTCCTGCTAAAATCAAAATTCTCCTCCCGTAGCTGGTGGCAGGGTGTGGGTGATGCCTGGGCCCGGTCACCGTTGGCGATACCGTCGTTCCGGAGTGGCTGTGGGGGCTCGTGGGCCAATGGGTGGTGCAGGAATTGCGGGTGAGAGCAAGCCAGGTCTTTGCTGCCTCCCCACAGAGGAACCTGGAAGGGCTCTGAGGGAGAAAAATTAGACGATGAACAGGAGCAAGTTCATAGAATCAAGGAATATCCTAAGTTGGAAGGGACCCTCAACAATCATCGAGTCCACCTCCTGGTGCTGCACAGACACTCCAACAAATTCCACCCTGTGTCTGAGAGCATTGTCTAAAAACCCTTTGACCTCTGGCAGCCTTAGGGTCATGACCATTCCCTGGGGAGCCTGTTCAGTGCCTGACCACCCACTGGAGGAAGAATCTTTTCATGATACCAAATCCCAACCACCCCTGACACAGCTCCAGCTGTTCCCTCAGGTGCTGTGTCATGGCTCACAAAGAGCAAAGATCAATCACACTCAGACTGAAAATAGATTTGAGCTCTGTGACTCAGCAATTACAATGGTTCTGAGTTGATTTTCTCTGGTTTTAAGAGTATATTTTACTAGATGCTCTCCATTTCCAGCAATCTCTTACAGTAACCAGGAACACACAGAGCTTCAGTGTGAATTTTTAAAAAGGTGATCTGGAAGAAAGTCAACAGAAAAACAACCAGTTTAGGGAGTTCTTTGAACTTCAGGCCAGCTCAAACAGAAAGGCTATTTGAATTTCTTATGTGAAGTTCCAACTTTTTCTTAATAAACATCCTTGAAGTATAAGCAAAGGCTCACTTTCCACAAACTTAAACCTGCAAATTAAGAAATTCCATCTTTTTAACATCACCCTCTTCAATCTCAGGTACTGGATGCAAGCTGTTGTTTGCTGATGCAACATGGACATTTGGAGAACAAGTGGTTAATAAATGTGAGTTGTTCCACAAACTACTGGCACTTGAAGGATTGATTAGCTGTATGTCAACAGCGAAGGGCAGCATAACAAAAGCCAAAGTTATCAGGGAATACAAAGCAACAAAAACAAAAGTGGACACTCACCAATAATCTGCTGCGAATATATTTTCTTATCACATTTTTTGTCACGGTTGGTACAGAAGACAGGCACATCTCTGTCTGCTAAGAGACTACCCAGAGCACTGGTTTCATTCTGGGTGCACACTGTGTATGTTTCCTTGGGCATCTGCACCATGAGATTTGGGAGTGCTTGATCCAGGGGGTCCTCCTCGGTGATGAAGGCATAGGGACAGTACTCTCGGGTGCGGGAGTAGATGTTAGCATTGTCATAACAATCTGAGCAGATCACTAACGGTGCTGCACCACCTGATGAACACAATGGAAAAATAAAATGCTCTCAAAAAGAATGAGGATGTCAGATTTCCACAGGCTTTATGTCCTGGTATGATCATTTATTACAGCAACACAAAGTGAAGGGCCTTTTTACAGTTAAGGGAGTAACAGAGTACTTGGCTTGAGAGCTAACATGAGAAACCCCCCAGATTCCTCCCATCCAAATTCACCACTGCAGTACCCTTCTGAAGCTGACATGGGGAACCATAGACATATTCCCCTATTTCATGGGCAAAAAAGTTCCATGCAGGTCCAGCCAGCTTGGCCACCAGGGTGAAACAGCCTTGAGATTAAACCAGGATACCTGCCCATATCCATCTCAGACCTGACTCGCCCCTGCATGCCCACACACATCAGAGCTGATGATCTGGTCACTTAGAGGAGCTGCTTCTCATCTCCATCCTGATACAGACTCTAGTGCAGTGGGACTGGGCTGGAGAGATCATGGACAAGTGTGAGAAACTTACACTGAGGATTAATTTTCAAGCCAGCCTATATAACAGTGATGAGTCCCCGGCATTTTGATGGCAAAGAGAGCATCTCTGTAAGCTCAATGACACAAACATCCAGAAAATTGTCCAAAAAAGGTGGGGAAATAGTGCAAACCCCTTAGTTATTATGACTGTAACAAGCCAACAAGGATGTCTGGCACAGACAGGAATTTTATACCAATGATAAGAGGCAAAGCTAGTCATCTTCCAAAAAAAAAAATCTATTTCCACCTCTTCTGCCTGGGCTCTTGAGATGCCAAAGGAAAGAAACAGGATAAAGATCTACCTTGACACTTAAGCTGTGAGGATGAGACTGTGCATTGGCATCTTGCTGAGGCACTGGCAACATACCTGAGGACTTTGCTTACCATCTGTGCCTTTGTGCATGTAGCTGCCAGCTGGAGGCATCAGCTGCTGATGGCTCCCTGCCTCCAAGTTACTGTAGCCTTCCTGAGGCTCAGACAGTGTCCCTTGGGAGGACAGGTAGCTGGGAATGTCAGCAGGTAGGTTCATCTCCTCTGCAAGGCAAAATTAACATTGGCAACAGTAAACAGTGTGAAGATTTCAAAGTATTACCAGCACTATTCCCCACATTAACATGAATATCCAGAATTTCAACTCCCATGTAGGTATCTTTTTTCTGCCTCAGTAATTACAAATCCAGATGTCCAGTTCAAAGCTGACATGGCCAGAAAGAAAATTTACACCTATTATTCCAGGCCCTGAAAACATTTTAAGTTTATTCTAATATTTACTTCCCAAACTTTACCGTTTTCCCTCAATGTAGGGCAAACTAGTGTATAAGGAATAGAATTAGCACACTTCTAGTATTTAAAAGAACCTCTGAAATGGAGGAATTTGAACAAATCCCTGAAGGGATTTTAGAAGGAAATCTTCAGTTCATTAATCTTATCCATTTGTAATGAATCCAGAAATTTCAGGTGTTTTGGATTAATAACAGGACCAGAGACTGTTGATTTTATACTTAACCTGTGTTAGTGATGCTGTAATCTTCGTTCTTCCTCCTCATGTGGTAGATGACAATAACCCACACCAAGGACGTTCCCACCACACAACACACGACAACGATAATCACGATCCCGACTGTTGTCCAGCCGTCCTCCTCATTGACAATGGCACTCTGAGAAGAATCACAGTTGGGGGAAGCCAGGACATTTAGAT
Source organism: Parus major (assembly GCF_001522545.3). Classification (NCBI taxonomy): domain Eukaryota; kingdom Metazoa; phylum Chordata; class Aves; order Passeriformes; family Paridae; genus Parus; species Parus major. Next base: position 6,501,472 of record NC_031795.1, on the reverse strand, counting down.
AAATATGGCCACGCTCAGTGCCCAGTGTGTTGGACATGATGCACGTGTACTTCCCAGCATCCTCCAGTCCTGCATCCACTATGATGAGGAGCTGATTTGCTGCAGCGAAGAAATGCCGCTCGGTGACTGTCAAGGGACCATCGTCCTTGGTCCAGTTGAGGCGAGGGGCAGGACTGCCACCAGCTATGCACTGCAGGACAGCAGTTTCACCTCGGGTCACTGTCCTGTCTTCCAGGGGCCTCATGAAGGAAGGAGTTTCTGGGACAAGAAGTGAAATTGTAAGATAACTTTAGAGAATCATGGAATCCTATAATGGTTTGGGTTGGAAGGGACCTTAAAGATCATCCTGTCCTGTCCCTTGCCATAGACCCTCCACTAGACCAAGTTGCTCCAAGCCCCATCCAAGTGCCTCAAGCACTTCCAGGGATGGGGCAGCTGCAGTTGCTTTTGAAAACCTGTGCCAGTCCAATTCTAAATTTTGCCATAATGTTAAAAGTCAGTGTCTCCAAAAAATGCTGCACTCTGGAAGGAACTGACCTTCCATTATTACTCAGCATAGTTCACAGGATGGGTCAGCTTGGAAGGGACCATAGTGGATCATCTGGTCCTACCCCCCTGCTCAAGCAGGGTCATCCCTGAGTATATGGGACAGGATTGCATTCCAATGGCTCTGGAACATCTCCAGTGAGGGAGACTCAACACCTTCCTCTCTGGACAGCCTGTTCCCACACAGTAAAGAAGTTCTTCCTCATATTCATGCAGAACTTGCTGTGTGTGCATCTGTTTCTGCCCGTGGCCTCTTGTCCCATTGCTGAGCACCACCAAGCACAGCCAGGTGCATCCTCTGACCCCTCCCTGCAGACATGGACACACATTGATGAGGGCCCCTCCCAGCTGTTCTTTCTCAAGGTTGAACAAGCCCAGTTCTCTCAGCTTTTCACAGAATCATGAAATCATTTAGGTTGGAAAAGGCCTCTAAGATTCACCATTTCCTTGTAAGAATGATGTTCCAGTCACTTCATCATCTCTGTAGCTTCTGCTGGACTTGCTCCAGGAACTCTGCATCCCCCTTGTCCTGAGGAGCCCAGAACTGGACACAGCACTCCAGATGTGCCTCACTAGGGCTGAGCAGAGGGGCAGGATCACCTTCCTGACCTGCTGGCAACGCTCTTTCTCATGCATCCCAAGATCCCACTGGTCTTCTTTGTGGCAAGTTTGTTACCTGTGACAAAATTTGCTCTAAGGCAACACAAATTACTTGCCTAATCTACACTGCTGGACTAAGATATGCCCCTCAGCTCCCTGCAAAGATCACACTAACTCCAATTCCACTGAGTAGCTCTGCAACTCAGCTTCTAAAGCTTCACTGTGTAAACATCACACCAAGTGCTGCTCTTCATATTTTAACTTCATTCTCCACCATTTCAACTTGTTACTTATAGCTAAGCTACACTTCCACTGCAGATGTGCAGGGATCCATCTGCCAGCACAGGCCAGTCACACTTACCCAGCACAGTCAGGGTAGCATTGGCTGAAAGTCCCCCTGCGATGTTCTGGGCCATGCAGCTGTAGATCCCCATGTCTTCCATCTTCACGTTTGCAATGAAGAACACATCGTCCTCTGGCATGACGTGCATCCTCCTCTCTCTCGCAGCAGGGAAGTCTGTCCCACCATCTTTCTGCCAGGAGATCTGTGGTGGGGGGTGGCCCTCGGCAGCACACTCCAGACGGGCCATTGCCCCAGTGCGGATAGTGAGATCCATGGGAGTTTTCAGGAAAGAAGGGAGCTCTGGATCAAAGGGGACATTGAATCAGCATTTTCAGTGTCAGGTAAAATGCAGCAAAAGCTCCACAGCAGAAAGAAATTTGAAAACATATCTGAAACACTCTGTAACAGAGAGGAACAGATTCTTCTGAAGAACTGCACGGATTTCCAGTGGTTATTTCTAAGAGCCTTTCTCCCAAAATGTAAATACAGTATCAACAGTGTTCATAGAATCACGGAATGCTTCTGGTTGAAAGGGACCCTTAAGACAATCCATGCCCAAGGGCAAGGACACCTCCCACTCTCCCAGGTTGCCCCAAGCACTGTCCAGCCTGGCCATGGAATGCTTGCACGGATGGAGCAGCCACAGCTTCTCTGGGCAATCTGTGCCATGGCTTTGCCACCCTCACTTGGAGAAAATTCTTCATGCAAACCTACTCTATTTCAGTTTAAAGCCATTAAGTTCCTCTAAGATGATGTGAAGGTGATTTCTCATGGGAAGAATCCAGGGAAAAGTCTTTGGCACATTTTTCTTCCCTGCTAACATGGAAGGTAATCTTCCATCTCCTCACCTCTGCTCTGAGGAGCTGTGGGGATCGGTGGTCTACTGACTGATGTGAACATTGTCTTCTTACCTCCCCTTCCCTCAAAATAAACAGACTCATGATGGCTATAAATAATAAAAAGACTTCTATTTTGACTTTTCAGAGTTCCTGCCACTTATTTTCAGATGAGCCTTCCCCAGTTTTACAAACATGTGGGAAAGGTGCTGAGTTCTGACAAGACAGTAGAGGGAACTATTAGTTGAAAGAATTCTACCTCAAATTAACTAGATGAACAACTAATTGTGTTCTAATAAAGCCCAGGAGATAACTGCCACTTTCAAAAAGTGAACAGAAGCTTTTCAACCACAAAAAATAATCTCTTCTTTCCAGCTTTATAAAATGATGTGTGATACTTCTAAATCCCACTGATATTTGCAGGACTATTTTGGACCAGCTTTAGTGAAATATAGATTTGTAGCTACTTAAATGAAATTTCAGGTTCAGAGTGTTTCTCCTTTTTTACCATTATCACTTACCATTAACAGTCAGCTTGGCTTTGTTGGAATAATTGGAGCCAAAGTGGTTGGTGACAATGCACTGGTACTTCCCTTCATCAGTGAAATTCACATTGAAGAGGTGCAGGACAGTGGTGTATTCCAGCACCTCCCCACTTTGCTGCCGGTACCTGGCAAAATTCTCCACCTCTGCATCATAGAGGACCTCGCTGTCTTTGCGCCAGGCCGTGGCCATGGGTGAGTCACTACTGCTCACAGCAGCGCACATCAGGGTCACATTTGTGCCTCGCAAGGCCACTGTGGTCTCTGGGTGGACTCTGATCTGCGGTTTAGGGAAATTATCTGAAAAGTAAAGCACCAACATTAGCTACTTTCCTCTTAAACTTGAATTAATATTGCAAGAAAAGTCACTCAAAAGACAACGTAAGCAAAACTGAAACTTTGAGAACAGATGTCCTGCTTGAGGTGCACAAATTCAGCTGTTTTGAGCTGGAAATCAAACTGTGAAGGAGGCAGAAGAATCAGCATTGAAAACAATCAGTGTGGAAGTGTAGTGCTGAGCAGCCCTGCCTTTTGTCCCACTATCTGATAATTCATTCCTATGTTAAGATCACACTCGAAAACCCTGCTTAGCTGAAGAGCCAGGCCATTTTATGAAGGACTGAGACTTTCAGATAGTTTAAATATCCTGAAGAGCCTTGAAGTTCTACAAGCACAAAGCATAACAAGCTGGCAGTTCACTGTCTCATCCCACTCAATGAAACTGATTTCCATATCCATTATTTCAGCAAAGACACTCTCATAGTCACATGCAGAGCTCTGTCAGATGCCACTGTGGTGGTGCTGGAGTGGAGAAATGGGTATGTGCACCTGCATGATTATTATTTTAGTCTTTGCCACCAAAGCAATGAAAGAATTGCATATACTCAAATAACTGTTATAAGACTGCTCACCAGGAAAAGGAAACATCAGACTAATTCCAGGCCTGCCACAGACTTCACCCAGACTCTGGGCAAAGAGTTTGAGAACACCATAAACATCACAGATAGGGAGCACCAGAAAATGTGCCAGAGCCTGAACTACTCTAATTTTTGCCCAGAGAAGCTGTGGCTGCCCCATTCCTGGAAGAGCTCATGGCCAGGTTGGCCAGGGCTTGGAGCAACCTGTTCTCGTGGAAGGTGTCCCTGGCTATGGCAGTGGGTGGAACTGGATGACCTTTAAGGTCCCTTCTAACCCAAATTATTTTATGATTCTATGATATTCTGCTAGTATGGGCAAGAACCAGGAAGAAAGTGTCAAACAGACCTTACAAAGCCAAAGGCAGTCAAAAGCAGGGAGAATGGTAGCAGAATCCATTTTTACTAGTAAGCTAAATAAAAAAACATGCCCAACAGCACTACACCCTGGGTTAATTTCAGTGCTCAAAAACCACAAAACAGAACGATGAGATGCAGAATTAAGCCCCAGACTTACAGCAGACTCAGTGACGTACATGGGCCCACATGAGCACCATGGCCAGGACCAAGTACCTCCTCAGCACTACAGCTTGATTTCAGCTACAAGACTTGTGCTTTTGAATAAAAAGTCACTAAAAATACCAACCACAAACAAAGTCATCAGGGTCCACACTGAGAAGGCTTTGTCCTGCCAACCACTCAGGGTGAGCGCAGCTGACACTGACAGCCTGCAGCAAATGGCTCTCACTGAGCCACTGGGGCAGCCATTTCAACTGGCAGTCACAAAGCAAACTGCTTGTGTTCAGCACTCTGCAGAAACAGGGCAAAACAAAAGGGTGAGTGAAGTTTATTTCACACACATACGTGTGATTTGACGCAACAAAGCAACTTAAAGCATACACATAGCGAAACACCGTATTTACACTTTTTATACATATGGGTATTTATTATAAAATCTTACTTATTTATGCTAGAATCAGTCCCTATATGTCAGCATTAAAACCTTGCATTTCATTTTAACCCGAGAATATAAACTCAAAGTTTCAGCTTCTAAAAAAACAATCCCAAAACCACTAAGCCTGTCTTCACAATCATCTTCACAATTATCCCTCTTTAAAGCAATTAAAAGGAACATAACATTGCAGAGCAGCTCCATGTCTCAAACTGAACACAACTGCCATTATGAAATGAGCTGAAGCTTCAATTCTTAATGCCAGTTGATAAATATTTAAGGCCAAAAGTGATTTGTTTCATACAGGTATCAACTGCAGCTTGTTTTCTCTGCTCCACAGAAAACCTATCAACAGGAAAAAATGATGTGTCTCTTCTTTCCTACCGCCTGCTTTTAAAGTTTCTTAGGTATTACTACTCATTCCCTAGAGTGTCAGATGCCACTTCTGAACTGACTTCAAGACACTGGAGGGCTCCAAGTATGAGTATGACTGACTTGAGACAGTCCAGCATTTAACAAGAAGTGATCTGCCCTAAGATGAAGCCAGTCATGGGAGAAAAGAGGCACCAAATAAGCCAGGATTCCATCCTGCTTTTTGCCTGTACATATCAAGGACTCATCACCTTTAAAATACATCAGAGAAGGCAACAAAAGTCTTTAACACCTGAAATTGTCTCCTCACAGTGGCAGATCTTGCAGACTAAGTTCATCTGGCCAAAGTTAACTAATGGAGTAACAGTTTTAGACCAGATTACAACAGTCAGAGACTTTAATCTCACAGAAAGGACTGCATTACAGTAGGATTAGTCTTGGGTGTGAAGGTCACTTCACATTATATTACTTCAGATGTCTGAAGACCACAAGATACCCTACCAGCTTAAACATCTTCTGAGCACATACAAAATCTTGTCTAGCTGTGAATTTTAAAGCCTTTCCCTAGCCCCCCAAAACAGGAAGAAAAAACATAGGGTTTGCTAATCCCCCTGAGAGATTCCTAATGAATTGTTTTGTTCACTGTCTATATCCAGTGCTGAGCTTGCTGCAAAATCACAGGACAGGAAAAGCTTAATGGTTCAGTATAGCAGGAAAAGGTTAATTCCTACTAATTGCAACTAAGGAAATGCAGGTGAAGATTTTATCAAACCTTAAATCTAAATATTCTGCTACCGTCTTTGAGTCTGTAATTTACCGGCATTGCTGCAAATAGTTCACAATGAAAGCAGACACACTTCAGACAACTTCAAACAACCCTACAATAGCTGAAGAATTCTTTCCAAGGTAGGGCTTGTAAAGAATCTCTAAATAATTGTAATGAACTTACAGCTCCTTCAGCTGAGCCTGGGCAAAGGCATTTTCTTGGATGGACATTATTGCATTGTTGCTTAAATCTCTGTAAGTTAAGGAAAGCGCACAACAATGAGTCAGCGTGATTTCATATGCTGCCTTCAGTCAAATTCTTGAAAATCCCACAGAGAACACAAGACTGAAATTGACAAATACTGAGGAGTTCTACAAATTCAAATACTTACAGATATTCAAGTCCTTCAAGACCAGAGAATGCTTTTTTGGTAATTGTCTTAATTTGGTTTCCTTGCAAGATTCTGAAAATAAAGGTCCAGAAACCAGTCTGAATGTTAATATGAGTCCACAAATAAGACCCAAAATAAGCTCCCTATGATGTTTAACTACATTTTTTTTCTAATTCTAGCTGAGATAAAGGACTAAATACTATTTTTTTTAGATTAAAGGCTCAACTAATTTTCCCAAGAACAGGGCTCCATTTGTACCTTCAACTTAAAGAGATCTGGGCTAGAACTGTGTCAGAAGATAATTTAAGTTAGGAGGATGAAACAGCAATAAGTAGGACTTGGGAGTGAAGCAATAACTTTCTAATACCAACCTGACACCACCACACAACTTCCTGGACTGCGCCCTCACACCAGGCTATTTGTTGTAAGCAATGTTTGTAACTACACAGGATGGAGCTTCCTACAAAGCAGGTAGCACTGGATGAAAAGTGCACAGTCTAAGTACTAAGACGCTTGTTAATGCAATAGTGTTTTGAATTTCTTCAAAAATACTTTTCATTTTGGGGCTGTTTTTTGATAAATATTAACTTTTACCCAAACCAAAGAAGCACAAAAAGCGACAGTCATCACACAGAGGTCAGTGAGGTACTCAATAATAAATGAAGTCAAATACTTATGCTTAATCCTTCAATCCTAATCAAATTGGTGCTGTAAGGAAATGCAGTGCTACATGGATCCAATGCACCTGAACAAGGAACCCAGGACTACATCAAGAGCTTGTGGCACATAAGTGGAAACACCGTGAGAAAGGATTTCTGCCTTGTGTCATTAATTTACAATAACTTAAAATTTTGCACTCTCCCTCTCTGCATGCCTGGGAAGTGCTATTGTTCCCTTAATTTATAATACATACAATTTATCCAGCCTGGTGAGTCCCACAAAAGCTTCATTTGCATCTTCTATGGCCCAGGAGATCTCATTGTTCCGCAAGTCCCTGCAGGAGAAGACATTTCTTAGAAAGAAGCCTTGGAGCATCATCATGACCAGGGCTAATGGTGAGCTGGGGAAGACAGCCAGATACAGAGCTCTGGCACAGCATTACCTTGAAGGTGTCAAATCTTTTACAAAACTAAGCTTGTCAGGAGATGAATTTCTCACTTCAGAGGGGCAAAAGGGAAAACTGCTCATGGTAAGTGTTGCAGTCAGCACCACAAACAAATTCTGCAGATGTGGCATTTAAGGAAAACCCTGGTCTGACCAGCACTTTTCATGTGATGGACTATTTGCCAGGAGCTGGGAGAGGCTCCTGAAGCAAGTTGGTTCATGAAAGAGAATAACCAATGCACAAGCAGCATTAATCTTCACGAGTAGCAGGCTTGTACCAGCATTAGCATATTAAGGGATTACATCCAGGTTACAGTGTAGGCCTGCCAGGCACACTGTGGTGGATTTTCAAAATTAAGTTGATATTCTGCTCACAAATCTCGTTATCAGCTAATGGGATTTCTGTTTGACCTCAGCACAACACTTCAGGCCTTCATGGAGAAGAGAGGTACAAACAGCAAAAGCAATAGAACAATACAGTTTGGAGAGGATTAAATAGTCTTCAGAGATAAGATGAAATAAATTCAGTTGCACTGTTATCCTGAATGGCATGGACTGAGCCCAGAGCATCTGCTTTGATACCACCATGCACAGAGAGGAGTGTATTTAAAGGAAATCATGCTAATAAAAAATAGTCTGTCCTGTGTTTTACCAGATATTCTATGTAACAGCTAGATGACGCTTCCAAATGAGTCAACTGACACAAAACTAGCTGCATATACAGGCAACTGTATATATCACTCATATAAACACCTCTTTCCCTGTGCTAATGAGGGAAAAATGAAGTCTCTACTTTCCCATTAGGTGAGACTGTAAACTGTGTAGAACACCATCATGAAAGAGCCTAGGACCAACCTCCAGGATACCATCAGTGGTAACACACAATTTTCTTGTTTTCCTTACTTTGAAATAAAAAAGTCTTGATAAAACCACACACAGAAGTCACTTCCACAATTTGTATTTATACACTTCCAAGTTTAGGACAAAAAGAAAAGAATTCAGTATTTCATGCATCACAAGGTCTGAACAAATATGGCCTTGAAACTTGCTCACATTAAATATTTACCTCTTTGAAAATTATGCAAGCTAAGGTACCCAACATGGAGCTGAGCTAATAATGATTATATGAATATTATGCCAAGTTTATTTTCAATTTGCTAATTTTTGTGATTTAAAACACCTTTCTTGAATTATCTCAAGGTCTACTTCAGAATGTTAGACTGTGAATGCTGGAGAATACAAATGCCAAACTGCTCACGGTATTATGAAGTAAATAATGTGATAATACATAAATCTTCAAAACTTCAGTGCTATCCTTAGATACATCTGCAATCATAACTTGCAGTTAATGTACACTTTTACACTTTATTCTCCTACACTGCAGAGTGGCAGGAGCTGAACGTATGTACACCAGCCGTAGCACCAAACAACCAGCACACAACCAACAATGGAACTAAAACACAGTATCTCTTGTTTTTTAAAGTATTTTTACACTCCACTACTCAGACCACTCAGCAAAACAAGTGAGCAGCCCAAAAGAAAAGCCCCTCATTGTGTGAGAGAGGAGCTGGCTCCTCATGCGTGGCTGGGCACTAATGCTTGGAGGCTTGTTAATCACCACTGCTCTCCATCCTGCACATTCCAGTCCCAAAGCAAAGGGCCAGGCCCTCACTGTTGACACCCCTGAGAGCCCAGGAAAACCTACTAATTAATCTGCTCTTGTTCTTTTTCATGCTACTCTAAATCTAAGAAATTATGTTTCATTATTCCATTAAAAGGTTGCATTAAGGTTAACAGAATATGACTGCTTGCATAAATCTCTCTGGTGAGTTTGCTTATTGAAGCATTTATTTAATGAAGTGACAGAGGAGTTATAAATTTTGACTCCTTTTTCAAGTACTGTTGTTTACAATAATTACAACTGTTCAGATCTACTTGGGACAGGACTGGGTCTTTTCAGAAATATCCATGATCTGCCACAAAAGGTGCTGGCAAGTGCAAAGCTGCGCCTTCAACAGCGAGAAGCAACTCTACACCCACTGTTATGTTATGTCAGGTCAGCACATGAGCAAGATGGGCTAAACCATGCCTTCTACAACACAAAAGGGTTCAGTCCTTGGTTTCTGAGGTTCCAAACCTAAGGAAGCCCTCTAAGAATAAAGAGCTCCAGGCTATTTGCTCCACAGTAGGATACACAAGGTACCCACACCTCTCAGAACTGGCAGGACACACATCTGAGCACTCAACATCACCAAGTCACTGTTTCTTACCACCTCTAATATTGAGTGTTGGTTTGTTTTAGCTGGGCTGGAATTCTGTCTTCCTGGTAAGCCAGGAGATTATCAGACCTACCACACCCGCAGGCAGGACAGCACCAACCATGATCTCAGGCTTCCATAGTGCAGTATCCATTGTCTCTACTTCCAAAAGCTCCACATAAATTAATATTGCTTTAAACTGAGATTTCTGTTTGAAGTTTTCTGTACTTACAAGGTTTGAAGATTTGTCAGACCTCTAAAAACACCATCAGCAATGTGATTAATGTGATTGTCCCCCAGGTTTAGCTTCTCCAAAAAGCCAAGTCCCACAAAGGCAGATTCCTTGAGGCGAGTGAGCTGATTGTATGACAAGTCTCTGGAAACATTCAACACACACTTTAAAGGCAAGCAGGGGGACTAATTATTAAGACACTATCTGACTTGATTAACTATTGTGTTCTAATTTCTCTGACAGAATACTTATAATTAAAATACATCATAACCATAGGCCTAGCAAGAAAATTGAATTACCAAAGAAGTCCTCATTCTTGCCAATCAATATTTGCAACATTCCAAAAATCCCCAATGAATAGCAGCCCAGGACTTACAGCTCAGCAAGTCTTTGGCAGAATTCCCATGCATCTGGGCTGATCCTGGTGATGGCATTCTGGCTAACATAGAGTTGTTGCAACGTCCGCAGCCCATACAGCCAGCCCTTGTTTACTTCTGTTAAGTTATTATGTTCCAGTTCTCTAATGAATTAGAAGGAAAACACATTTGCCAAATAGATAATCAATGAAACATCTACTTAAAAAATTTCACCTTGTGGATCTCAGAATGATTTACTAACTTTCAGCCATAAACAACACAAAATGCATGGTTCTTTCAACCCCATTGAAATGAAAAAAAAAAATGAACTAAAGTATATGAAGAACTGAGTAACTCAACACCAGCTTCAGGGATCCAGTGGCAGAAACAAAATTATAATCTCTATTCTCAAAAATAACTTCTAAAAAATAAGTATTTTGCTAACATTGCATCATACATCCTTGTGTTCACACTGTCAAAGTCACAGAGGAAAGAACAACCCCATGTTATGCAAATGAAAACCAGCAAAAAGCAGCTACAGAGGCAAACATTCCTGATCACCATGTGGGAAGAAGCTGGAAAGAGGACCAATATAATGGAATCACAAGACTGGTTTGTGTTGGAAAGGACCTCAAAGATCATCCAATTCCAACTCCCTGTCATGGGCAGGGACACCTTCTGCTAGACCAGGTTGCTCTATTCAGCCCTATTCTACCTGGCCTTGAACACTTCTAGGAATGGCAAAGTGTATCTTTCCACTTCTGAAGTAACCAGACATGACATAAAAATAATGGGAAAATACTCTTTTCCTATGATTTCATCAATATCTCAGCACAGCTATGATGTAAGAGAAACCATACAGGACACAACTCTCCAGGGCCATTTCCTTTTTGCTAAAAAAATTCCACAACCAGGTATACTCACAATTCCTCGATATTACCCAGGCCAAAGAAGGCTCCATCCATTAGTCTGCTTATCCCATTGCGCTGCATCTTCAAGGATTTTAAGGATTCCAATCCTTGGAATGTAAGACTTTCCACTATCTTAATCCGGTTCCTTTTCAGTTCCCTTCCATAAAGATGACATTCAAATATTAAGACACCTTGCAACAAGCACCACTGTATGAAAGTCAAGAACATGCTGAGATTAACAGCTCAGCTGTAAATGCTGTTTTGATGTTTTCAAGGCTGTTACTTACAGAAACTGCACATGAGGCAATCTGAAGATCTTTGGTGGAATCATACTAATCCTATTTCTGTTCAGTTTTATCACCATTAGTGAGCTAGATAAGTTATCAAGGCAACCTGCTTCTAGAGTAGTTATTCTGTTGTTACTCAGATTCCTAAGGAAGGAAAAAGGAAAGAGGCCTTTTAGAACATAGAGAATTTGATGAACACAATGGCACAAGCAACTCAGAGCAACCACTGATTAACAGAACCCCAGACCCCTGTGAAGTCCCATGAGAAATCTGAATTCTGGGATACCAAGCTAAATCCTTTTCCCCAAAGGTATCAGTGTGAGAATTTTTACTGCACATCCACGTTTCAGATAAGTCCATGTTAAGTGGTTAACACAGTGTCCACAGTGATCTACACAAACAGGGCAGAAATTATTATTCCCTGTCCCTGATGGCTTAGGTACCTGCATTCTGACAACAGCATGTTATTTGGGAAAATATAATACAGAATGGTATGAAAACTATTTTATTTCAGGGATATCCGTAGCTCCATTAAGCACAGCTACCAGTTCAAAGTTGTGTAAGGATGCCAACTTTAAAACACTTATTTAAGAGTAAATGAGGTCTCCAACATTATCATTGTAGAGCCAGGAATCCCAGAGACAGTATATCACTCATACTTACAGGTACTTCAGTTGCATTCGTGGAAAGGAAGAGGCTTTGATTTCTGAGATAAGATTAGAACTAAGATCTAAATTTTCCAATGAAAGGTAGACCTGGAGTTGCTCAGCATTTATTTCTGGAATGGTATTGTGCACCCTGAAAAAATCAGCAATAAATATGATTACTACAACATCTCATCCTTCCAGTTGCACAGCTTAAACAGTAAAAGGATTCTGTATATCAACATGCTAGTGGGCTTCATGAATGGGGCATGCACCACATGCTTTCAAAAGTGTTAATTCCTAAAGCAATACTGCAAATCCAAGAGCTATTTGCCACCGTGACGTATGAACAGATTCAAATTCTGAAGCCTATAGCTGAGCTGGTCCTTGTGGGAAGTATCATACCTGGACTGAATCCCACCCCCTCAAAGCTGCCTGCCTTGGTTGACTGCTTTTTACGGGTAATTTAGGGTGACTTGATTGTCTAACTGATTTGTACTTCTTTAAAGAGTGCTTACATATCCCCTGATGCTCTTTACTTGAGCAATATTTCAAGAAAAAAGATGCTTTCTTACAAAAGCAGAACTCTAATGTGGCTCTTCAATTTGTTAAACAAGAAGAAGGCAGATGAGCTATTACTTACAATGAGAGAAGAGTTATATTGGAAGTTGTTTCTCCAAAATACGGAATTTCACTTAGCTCATTGTAATTCATTTTCCTTAAATAGAGGGCAAAAAATTTTTTTTACACTTCAAAGAGGAGAAAAATCCTTCTGTACACAGTACAAATAATTCATCTCAATGCATTTAACAATTTTACTGTATTAATAATACTTAGTAGTTGACAAAAAAGATTCCCCAAGAGCTTAAATACTAATAATTTGAAAAATTTGAACAGTGAAATATGCTAGCTTTTCTCATTTTCATGGATATTATTACTTCTCTTTCATTTAAAAGCAGCTATAGCCAATAACCTCAATCCTCTTTAAAAATATTGGTCTTCTGACTTTCACAGGAAAGATTTCTGCTCACAACACAACAGTTTTATACATGAAATATGCTGTCAACATGGAGTATCCACTTTTAATTAAATTAATTTAATTAACTTGCACTGACTATTTCTGCAGGTATCTTGACATGCAATAAAACATTCTAATTAGAATTAGATAGGATATCTTGAGACTTTATCCTCATAAAAAAACAACTTACACTTCTTGGAGAGTATGGACAGACAAATCAATGCTCCAGTTGGATGATAATAAATTATTATGACTTAAATCCCTAGAGAACAGGGGAAAAAAGGTTATTTAGCTCCTGGAAGAATAATTTAAAAAAATCTCAACAAACCCAAAACATGTACGCTTGATGCAATCTCATGTTTGAAACTGTATTTATGTATTTTATACAACTGCTCCTTCACTAAAGAGCATGTTCTAGTGGTCACTCACAATTAAAGTCTAAACAGTTCTACTTCTCTGCTTGAATCAAAAAACTTCTGTTAAAGCTACTTGATAGGAAGATTGTACCTGACCAGAGAATTTTTGCTTTAACCCAGAGCTTTATTAACAACACTTGTCCACCGCAAGAAGAACAAACTTTGCAGGGACATGAGAGTAATTTCTTACGAAACACCCGTTATTGAACTGCTTCGTGTAGCATGAGCCACCATTTTCTCAGCTTTCCAAAGATGCTGACCAGCCAAGGTGGGTTTATTTTAAAGGAACAACATGCACAAAATTCCCAAAAAAGATGGAGTGGAGAGAATGCTGAGGCTGGGAATCTTCCAGGCAGATGCTTTAGCACCAGTTGGTCTTACTTATAGGAATCAAATGCAGGAATTGGACTCTTTCAATGGGCAAGAGTCATTAAATCCAGCTTTAATGCTCACACTGGGTGTTGGTGCTATTCCCATTGCTATAACTTCACAAAGTTATTTTACTTCTGCCTTAGACTTGGTGCATAAATGCAACATATGGGTCCATTTCTGAGCACAGGCTGCCTCTAGTCATGACATGAGTCAAAGAAGGACCAAAAAAATCACATTTGTGTATATAGAAACATGGTCCCAGCCACACCAGATAGGCAGATGCCAGTCCAAAAGGTGAAACCAACTCACCTGTGTGACATTTTGCTGGCACAAGTGCAGCACAGAGGTGAATCTCCCAAAGCTCATGCCAAAAGCCTGAGTTGTTGTGTCTGAACAGACCTGACACTGCCACTATGCTTGCAGAATAAGACTGGTGCCCTCACCACAGTCAGAAATCTGTAGGTGAGTGCAGGAATAACTGGCCACGGCTGATGTCTCTGAGCTATGAAGATGGTGAAGGGTCAAAAGGGGCCATAGAAGGAGTAGCTGAGGTCATGCAGCTTGTTTAGCATGGATATGAAGAGGTCAGGACTCACCAGGGTCTGCAGCTTCCTCACAAGTGGCAGCTCTGATCTCTGCTCTCTCTGAGCAGTGACCCAAAGGAACTGCTGGAGCTGTGTCAGAGGAGGATTAGGTCGGATATCAGGAAAAGACTGGTCAGTGACTGGTTGATGACTGGAAAGTGACTGGTCAGACACTGAACAGGCTCCCCAGGGGAGCAGTCAAGGCACCAAGGCTGCCAGAGCTCAAGGAGCATTTGGACAATGTTCTTGGGGTGTCCTATGCAGGGCCAGGAGTTGGACTCAATGATTCTTGTGAGTCTCTTCTAGCTCAAGATATTCTATGCTAGCTAGTTGTTCTAGTCTGGCATCAAGGCACCACGCTTCCCTCCCCATTTCCAATTCTGATGTCAAGGAGAGAGCTACAACAAGCTAGTTTCAGCAAAGCTGTTCCCCTCCCTATGAACTGCGCTGGTATGGTCCTGTATCACTCATTCTTTCATCATTGTTGCAGTAACATTGTATGTATTTATTATAGTTAGTTTTAAGATTACCACGCAGGCAGCAGCTATGCTGACGCAGGAGACAAAACCACACTTTGCAACCAAAACTACATTTATCTATTAAAATTAATATTATAATGTAAATGAGTATAGTTCAAAATATTCCCATTGACAACCAGATTTGGACAAGCCACAGCACCTAGACCTCTGTTCCTGCAATAGCTTTGGGCCTGTGCTTGACTCCAAACACAGAGGGCCAAGCTTGATCCTACAAAAATCATTAAGTCCAACTCCTGGTCCAGAACAGATCAACCCTGAAATTCTACCATGTGCTTAAGAGCGTTATCCAAACACTCCTTGAGCTCTGGCAGACTATTTTTGATCTGTAAGCACAAAACCTACTAAGAGACAACATGGACTGACAACTGACAGACTACAGTATAGCTATAGTTAACTTTCACTCACATTCAGCGTAAAGATTCCGTTCTAGCAATGAATTATTAAAATCCTGGGTGTCCTGGCAAGTCAGGCAGTTGTTAATGTATTCTTTTAATTACACCAAGATGCAAATTATACAGATAGAGCAGTGTGGGTTTGGAAACAATTAAAAAAAAAAAAGAATCAAGAGAACCTGGAGAAGAGAACAACTGCAGCCAGTTGCAGAACTCTTCTGCAGCTCTGCTTCCTCAGTACAAGTGGTAATTAAGCCAGCCCTAAACACTAGGAAAAACACAAAACCAACCAAGTATCAGCTGCTCTTCAGCAGGCTTCCCACCTCAGGGGGCAGAATGCTCCAGATACTCTCCAGCTGCCCAGATTCCCCTGAACCCAGCTCAGCCTCAGCCTCTGGGCATCCACAGGAGCCTGGCATAGACAGGTGGAGGGAGATACGATCCCAAATCCCAGCAGCAGACTTTCCTGGATTTTTCAAACATGCAGGCACTCAGGCAGTGCTGAGCAGTCTGATCTTGGAGCAGTGCGATTAACCAGAGCGGGAAGTACTATGCCATGCTGTTTCCAAGGAACTGGTGGGCAACAGATGGAGGAAGGAGACAATGGATGTGGAAGGTAACAACGCACCCCTCAAGATACTCCGCTGATGAGCAAAACTAGGCCATGGGTTCTGAGCCAGATCAACCTGTGTGTCAGGCACAGCTAGCAGGCACTGACATAGATCTTGGACGCAAGATAAATACGCAAAGAAAGCTGAAACTCGGCTTTTCTAAGGCTTTTAGGAATAATACAATAAAATACTTTAGCTAGGTAGGGAACCTACAATAGCCTTCTAGTCTACCTGCCTGACCACATCAGGACTGACCAAAAGTTAAAATTATTCAGGACACTGTCCAAATTCCTCTTAAACACTGACAGACATGGGCCTGGGTCATGAGGATGTGCTAACATCCAGCTATCCCCTCCAGAACCCTACTGTCTAATTACTGAGTTAGAAATTAAGATTTTAATTTAGAAAGCACAGTAAAGTATTTTTCTATTATTACTCAGATCTGGACTACAACAAAGTTTTCATTACAATTAAGTCCTCTTTCAAGGAGTTGGATACAGTTGATATTTACAGTGGTTCTAACATTTATATCTACATTCTGTTACTGATGCTTTTCTTTTTCAAACAGACCAATGAATCACAAAATACAGAATGAAATACATTAGCTGATTTTCCCTGTTTAGAGATCATTCAATTACACAGCTAAGATTCCTGCTGTCCTGGAGAACCAGATGCAATTCCCTTGGTCTGGAAAAGCCAAAACCAAAGAACCCATCCTTTAAGCAGCCTTTGCATTGTAAACGGGAGGCCCAAGCTGTGCAGAATAAAGAGCAAACATGCAAAATTTGTACTTTAGAGATTCATCTGGTATTGTAGAAAATACCATCTCAACATTCATTTTGAGCTTACGTGGTACTCATCTCTTAAGTAAATAAAACAGAACACACATGCCAAATTGATTATGGATGATGAAAAATGATCTTAATTTGGCCAAGCTGAGCATACTGTGGCACTATAGGCATGTTGATGCAGAATGCAGGCAGCCAGTTGAGCTCACCCAAAAAAATCTACTGTGAACAGAACTTGCTGAACTAATTAACTGATACCTGAACTACTTTTATTCACTGTCTCTCTGGTTACCAGGATATGTAAACACACTTACTACTATGGGGCTGGAGGCAGAGACCACCAGCATTGTGCTCCCCTTTGCCCCTATACACAGGGCTGGCATTCCTTGCTCTAAAGAAATTAATGTTAAGAGGCAGATATATAAAACAATATTTCCTAACTCCCTAACTTCACAACAGTTTTCATCACCCACCAGGTCAGCCACAAAACATTTATAACTTCAGAGGAAAAATGAAGTTAGTTGTCCGAGTACTTCCATCATGAAAACCAAGTCCTGCTCTCCTGGCTTTATTAAAAACAAAAAGTGAAAATACAGCCAACCTACATACTCCCACTGGAAACACCACCTGCAAGTATTCTGAGAGTTAGGAAAAAGAATATTTAGTCCTCACTGCAAGTTGAAATGGTATCACAGAGCTAATAGAGAAAAGCTCATCAGGGACTGATCATGTGAGAAAAATTAGGCTTTGATTGATTTTAAACAGCTGGTATACATTATAGCTCATTTAGATTCAGAACTGCTAAAGTAGCCCTAGCAAAGAAAAAACATCACACATGCTTCATGTGCCCAAATCCTGAAAGCCACAACAGAGGACAGACACAGAATGGAAGCTCCCCACAGCTCTGGGAAGGACTTGGGGATGTCGGTGGATGAGAAGCTCAACAGAAACGTGCATCTACAGCCCAGAACATCCCCCCCTGAGCTGTGGGCTGATCCCCCAGCCCACAGGGAGCAGCAGGGGAGGCTGAGCTTTGCTGAGTTGCACAGCAGCAGTGGGATGCAGTGGGAACAAGAAGCAACAGGAAGTACCACAACACAGCTGAGGCTGGTGCTTGAAGGAACACTTCCAAGCACAATAGTAAAAGACAATGTCCTAAAGCCTAACTTGAAACAACTTTAAATCCTGGACTGACTAGCTTTAATAAGTAACTTATTAACTACAACCTGCCCGTGCTCCACCGTCCTCTCACTTGTTACCATCACAGAGCAGGGCAAGACAAGCGTGAAAATACGCCCTGGGACCCCGGCACACGGAGCCTTCGGAGCCAGGCCCTCTTTCTCTCCTCGGCGCCGCTGCAGCCGCTTCGCCTCGGCCGCGGCCAGGGTGAACCAGGCACCACTGCCGGGGTCGCTCTGCCCGCAACGCTCCGGGCTCCGTGCGAATATCCCGCAGACAAAATCACTGAATCCGTTAGGTTGGAAAAGACCGCCAAGATCGCTGAGCCCAACCTATGACCAAATACCACCTTGTCAATCACACCATGGCACTAAGTGCCACGTCCAGTCGTTCCTTGAACACCTCCAGAGACTGGAACTCCACCACCTCCCTAGGCAGGCTCTTCCAATGTCTAATCAACCCTTCTGTGAAGACATTCCTCTAGATGTCGAACCTGAACCTCCCCTAGCACAGCTTAAGACTATGTCTTCTTGTCTTATCGCTTGTTACCTGGGAACAGAGCCCGACCGCCACCCAGGTGCACCCTCCTGTAAGGGAGTTACAGAGAGAGATAAGGACACCGAGACCCGAGCCCTGTCGGCCGGGCCTCGCACCGCCCCCAGGCCTGCACCCCCCGCCCCCAGCCAGGCCAAGGCCTGCGCACAGCCCGCCGCCTGTCCGGCCCCGCAGCCCCGCCGCGCTCACTTACAGCCCCGTAGTGCC